>NC_054054.1:60937777-61240808 GCF_017639655.2 Falco naumanni
ACTGACTGTTGTAAACCAAGCAGCCATTGGAGGCATGCGGTGTTCAGCTGTAAATATGGCTCTGGGTTTCAAAATACAGTGAGAAAGATAAAGGATAGTAAGATTATATAGGCTGTGCTGAAGTTGAAAGATTTCTTCAATTATTTCGTTTCTTCCTTTGGTAAACACTCATCATTACTTCTAATGAATGTCCATCTTCATCAAGTTTTTATGTCATTCCCTGGAGAAACAAAACTGATTTGAATGTAATGTGTCTTTTTATTTTTTTCTTTTGCAGTAACAGTGAATCTTTATTATACAAAGTAAGCTTAAAAGTTACAGTAAATATTTTCACTATGAAAAGAGTTTCAGTTATTAAATAAACTATTTGTTATACAGGAGGTAAATCTAAACCATTATTATAGGAATTAGCTGTTAATATTAACCTGATAATTTTTTTCATTATTACTATTAAACTTAGTTAACTTTGGTGCTGATAAAACACATGCAGCCAAGTAAAAATAGAAATGTCTTTTCAGTTTTTTAATTTGAATTCCCAAGGTGGAGTTTAATGTGACAGCTGTGTAGGTGGATAGGGGATGTTGATTGAGAAGGAAAAAGAAATTTGATTGGTTACAGAGAAAAAGACAAATCCTTTCTGTAACATTAAAATTACACCTATTACGAAAGACATTTCCTGTCCTACAGAGTGAATTTAAATGAGTGTATTAAGTGCTTCTTTGGTGTAAGGAAATTTAACCACAGAATGAATTTAAATGAGAGACGTCTTTCTGTGTGTCAGTAGGGCTCGTGCAAAATCACCGAGCATAAGAACCTGAAATTTTGAGTCAAAGTCAGTAGAACAATACTCACTTAGTTCTCAGGACTAAGACTCTATCAGTCCTGCATAATGGAATCAAATTGTGTTCCCCTAAGCTTATGTAAAAGTGAATGATGGCGATGACTAAAGCAGTGAGATAAGGTTTTAGTATGCTTGATCTTAAGGATAAGAAAAAATGGAAGAACACCACAGTGGAAAAAGATAGAACTAAAAGCACAAAATTATAGCATATTTAAGTCTGAAATTAACTTCATTAACTATGAAATCAACATCTAAAGCAGCAAAATACAGTGCATGTTTTCTATTCTTTACTTGTACTATCCGCTATTACTGTCTGTTAACCTTGTAGGCTCTTCTGGCTCTTCTAGTGACTGCCTGACTTTCCTAAGTGTAAGAAAGCATAAGGAAATGATAGCTAGACATCTCAAGAAATTTACTTCCATTACCTCATTCTTCTATTGCCTGACCTTAAAATAATTCATAATATGACCTTTTAAGAAAGATACTAAAGTTTCTTAGATGTCAGAGAGATATGCAGAGACCTTAAATTTACAGCCAGGCATTTGTCAACGTAACCTACAACATAATCCTCTTTCATCAGCTAATTGCATGGTACTGGATTTGGTGAATTAGCTTCAGGTATGGCGTGTGTCTTCTGTATGAAATCACCAACACTGTAGTTAAGTGATTTTCAACCATTTTCAGTTTCTGGCTCCCAAATTTTCCAATGGAAGTACAAACTGCCACAAAGCAAATTTAGCTGTCAGCTGCTCTGGCAATTGCCCCATTGTATTTGATTTTTGCAAATCCCCAGACCTAGAGGCATTCACTGACCACAGGCTGAAGACAACAGCATTTTTTTAGGGTTTCTTTAGGCATTAATTAATAATTTTAATGGTTTTTTTAATTGTTAAGAAATATATTTTTTGAGTGGCTGAAAGATGCAGAAACATAGTCCAGAGTTGAATGTTTTACTTTCTGGATCCACAGAGAGCTTTTACTAAACTGAACAGTCCTCAAGTACATTCAGCTAAGAATAAACTGTCTATTAAGATACTGCCCAGGTCTTTAAAATAAAAGAAAGTGTAATGCCAGCCTAGAGTCATATTGATCATGATTTGTGATATAGAAAAAGAATGTGTGATATTCTTTAAAAAATGTATGGGTGCTTAGAGAAAGCAAGAGAGATGCTGTACACACATGGTGAACAATCAAGTGTGTACTAAGAAACAGATGAGACAACACACGAAGTCCAGTATCTTAAATAAAGTGCTTGAAAATAAGGTAGATGTTTGGAATACAGTATTAGAATAGTGGGAGAAAATTATATAGTGTCATAAATACTTATAAATAGCTCAAGTAGAGCTTGTTTTAGGCAATGTATCTGTGTTTAAATGTTAAGAAATTAAGCTATTAAGAAAAATGCATTCAGTTGTTTTAATCTGATACGTTTAACGTTAAGGAAACTAAAGTACCGTTACACATCTACCCATTATGGAGATGTGTATACTTCTGTGATTTATGTCTCTAGGCCATAAAATTTGTAGAGATAAATAATAATGTAAATAAGGTTAGAAAAAACTATTTATTTTGTATAGTGGCAAACCACACTGTAAGAATTTGCGAGGTGGACAGGACTAACCCTGAAACTCCATCAGATGTCATTTACAAAACCAAAAAGGTCATAAATAATAAATGTATAGAGTCATCTCCCCAGAGTTAGTCGTTAAAAGATGATACCCATGTGAATAATTAGGATGTAAATCAGGCTGAAACCCCTGAATGTTTGATTAGTGATTTAGCACAAATGTAGTCAGGTATCTGGATGCTACTTCATTGCAGTTGAATTAAAATGGATTCCAGAATCTTTCTCTTCTCCTGAAGTATATGGCCTTTCCATTCTCAGGTATCTTAAGAGCATCACAAGAGGGATGGTTCCATCAGATTATTTGTGGATTAGAAAGACAGTCTCATTAAATTGGAGATGAAACTAATTGAATGAATAATAAAATATTTCACTATAGGAGATTATATATGAGTATCAAATTGATTATCCGCTCTGTTAAATTGATGAAAAAGCATTGAAAAGCAAAGTGTAGTTTGGTTGACATTTAAAAGGTTGAAATGCAAACTTGCAGCTACTTTACTGTTGTGAATTGCATATTTCAGGGAGTTGAGGGGAACTCCAGTGCCAAGACTCGTGTAATAATTCCTAAATTCTTGAGAAGCCATTTGGTGTACCTGAAGCCTGAAGGTTTTAAGGTGAAACAATTTTCAGCATTATTGTGACTATCAGTACAACTGGATTTCAGGCCATTACAAAATACTGAAGTACACCTTGATTTTGTACAATCATAATTGAATTAAAATTATATTCAAATAAATAATTTTCAGATTATCCTCCAGTTTTTCAACTTCTGAGTTATGAGTCATCCTTCTTCACTGAGATGAGACATGAGATTGGTATCTTAAATGTGCCTCTTTCCTCAGCCCTTAAGGCCTGTTGAATAATCCACTGGGATAGTTATGGTCTAATTGAGAGTTATTACACATTGAATAGTATAAGTGGAATATTCAAATTATTGCTCATTGTTACCTCATTGCTCATTGAACTAAAGCAACAGTGTCTTGAAAGAAACCATGAGACCTGTTTCATTGCAGAACCATACTTTTTGTCTTCATTAGTTTTTTTCAACCTATGATAAAAAATTAGATTCTCGAGCTGGGAAAAGTGGTTAATACCTTGTTTTCATGAACTTCAAGTAGTTGAATATTTCCTAAATAGAATGACTAGAATGCATGTTATGCTTGGATTTTTCTAATTTAAGTTGAAAGTTAAATCCTCATGAAATGGTTCAGATAAAGAACCTGTAATGTGGTCAGCATTTCTGAAATTATAGCAGGTATTTTACAGGTTTAAGAATTAGTAGGAAAAAGTTAAGATTAATGTCTCTCTCAGTTAGCAAAGTATGCCCCAAGGGGCCAGCAAAGAATTTCTCATGTTCTAACATCACCCCCTACCCCCCCCACCCCCCCCCCGCCTCCCCCAAGCATAAAAACAAGTAAAAGGAGAGAAGAAAAACACCATAGATTTTCCTGTTGATCATATTACTCCTTCACAAAAAAGGTATGTGCTTGTCTTTGTTCCATGTATGGGAAAGTGAACGAGAAGTTTTAAAAGTTTGTGTGATAATCTGTCCCCATTTTAGTTAATAGCAAACTGAGCACAGACTCAAGTGGATGCATATTTTCTTCTCTAGTTTTTCTTGTTCATGTGTTATTAAAAAGCTGTGATCAGCAACTGAAAGATAGTTGTTTCTTTATGGATATAATGCTAATGCTGGGTTTTGTACTCTTGGAAAAAATCCACCAGAATATGACTGAGACCACCAACCTTTTTCACAAAAGTAACCAAGTGTTACTCAACTTGTTTTCTTTCCTTGTTTAATTCCCCACCCACTACCAATTATATTTTTTTTTAGAAATTAGAAAATTAGAATTAAATTTGTGAAGTTAAGATATGAATTATATATCACATTAATAAACTTATGAACTATCAGGTTTACTTCCTTGGGGCATTCTAGCTGGAATTAACAATGATTAAATTTTCTATTAAAGTACAGTAACCTACTAGTAATTTTCATTTTATAGGGTATCTGTCATTCTGGAATTTATTGACCCAATCTGTTTTGTTTTGTTTTGGGTTTGCGTCTCTTCTTGTGTTTTTTTAATACTTCCAATCAGACATCTTGATTTTTGCAGGACTAAATATTATGCTCTGTAACTGCTGATCATTTTCTGAATAATCTTATGAATTTTGATGATCAATCTCTCTTTCATCCTACTTTAAAACTGTTGCTGTTCTTGTATCAAAACATTCAGAACCTTTTCAAAAACACTAACTGAATAATATATGTTGTCAATTTCTATGAAAAGCATGTACCAGCTGGGAAAAGGAGCAGCAGAAGTTTAATATGTAAAAGTAAAATTATTCCAAATTTGAGCAGACATATAACTATAACTGGATATGCACAGACAAAAAAATTGCTACAGAGGGATACATTTATCGGAAAACATGACCATCTGAAATTTAAAACATTTGTTAGCCATGGTTTATCTGAGTGCCACACTCCCATATATTTGCAGAATAGTTTTGTAATGCATAGTGAGGGAGATAAAAGAGGAATTAGAAAATAAGTACATCTTTTGATATCACCACACTTTTGGCAGATGGAAAATTGTCCAAGTAACCACTTGCTAAAATTATACATTCTGCACTCCTAGAGAAATCTGATACTGTAAAAGATTATTTTCAGACCATTGCTTTTTTTTGTAGAATATTAAAATAATGTAAAAACATAACATATGTTAGAAACAGGAGCAAATAATAGCAGCTTATTAAGCTATATATTCTGTGGTAAAAAGCTAATTATTGCATTTAAATCACAACTCGGCAAGACTGATTTTTTACTTGAACAAGACAGAGCTGAGGCAAGTGACACGCTCAGTGTTAGAGTGTGAAGTTATGAAGCTGATATCATTGAAGCTAAAAGGCACCTAGCGAGGCTGAAAGCTCAACAGTGATGACTAAAGTTAGAAAGCAACAACTGAAGCAATAATAGTGACGATGTGAGGGAAGCTTTAGGGGTAATGATGTGAGACTGGAAAAGAGAGGGGAAAAAGAACAGAACAGTTCAGCTGGTTACAGATCTGAAATTCTCAGTTGCAGAGCAAATAGTTAATTTTGTGAGACTGTTATTCTTGATGGGATGAAAAGTGAATTAAACTCATGGTCCAGTAAGAAAATAGGAACTGAGGAACAGAATGGTTGTCTGCCAAACAGGTTTTTAGTGTGTGGTTGGTTGGTTGGTTTGTTTCTGAGAAACAACTAGGTAAGGGAGATAGCAAACGACCACATTATGTGCAATACTGCACGAGATAATCAAGCAAATAAATTCCATTTACAAAGCAGTCCAAAAACCTTTGCAGAAAGTAGCACTTCCCTGAGAGGATCTGGTGAGTTACCCCCATATCTTGAGGCTGTTTTTTTCCATGACACGGTAGAACCAAGAACAAAAACACTACTATAAGTGAGGGACTGGTAAAGTTATTAGATAATGTTACATTTGGGGCTTTCTTAACAGGGTAGAAATACATGTGGATTTTGTTTTTTCTCAGCCCTTTTTGTTGCACCTTCCTCAATTAATTAATTTTTATGCTTTCGTAACTTTTGAAAGCAGAGAACTGAATGATTCTCATTACATTCTTTGGAATTCCTTTTTCCTACTGGAAACAATAGCACAGATTTCCAGTCTTTTATGCTCATGAATCTGAATCTTAACAGGCAAAATTTTTAGAAAGTAATTTTTGCCTTCCCTTCCAATTTGCATAGTCTCATGGATTCTAGGGCTGGTTTTTTCTTCCACAATAATATGCAAACATTTTTTTATTTTTTTAATATTTTGTCATGTCTAGTAATAAGCTTCTGGAAAATTTGAATATAACCATTTATTCATAAAAGTTAGCCTAGTAACGTAATCACTTGTTTGTAAGAGTTACCCTATGCATTATACTGTTTGCATTTCAGAAAGTAATTTGGGCTACTAGTGTGTTGCTAATTAGTGTCTAATTTAGGATTGTAGGCAGATGTCTTTACTGAAGAGGTGGTGTCAAAACTTCTATTTCCCTGACGTTGCCTATTGGCATCTACATCCTTTCACTGTTGGTGTTTGCTATTTTTAATCCTGTTATTCTTCATTTGACTTTTCTCATTCCATAGATATGAAATTTGGAAGTCTCGAACCTGAATCAGGCTGCCAGTCTGTGATGAAGTGTGATGATGTTATCATTGACACTCGTAAATCCTTTTGCTCAGACTCAGCTTAATTGAAATTGCATAACTGAAATTTCAGAAGTCTTTGAACATGGTTTGATTTTGAGCATTTCTTACATGAAAAATGTTAATACAAACATTTGTAGGATTAGTGGAAGTATAATGCTATGAGATGCAGATATTGTTTATGGAAGTAGCATGTTTGAAGTGTCTCCCACGAGTTATATATGTGCGTAAATAGAAACCTTTTATTGTTCTTAAAGTTGGTAGTCATCCTGCTACCTAGCTCTGGGGTAAGTAATGCTTAAAAATCCAGTCTTACTCAAGAATCAGTTAACTCTGGTGAAGTTCATATTCCCTGAAATTGTGTGACATAGCTCCCATGATGCACTCCTTCAGTGTGGCATTCAGGCATGCTGCCTCTTCAGAACAGATGTTAGGCACAGTAGTAACCACTCCTTTCTGTTTATGCAGTTTCTAATAAACAATTAAGTGAATGGTTTAAGATCCTGCTAAATTAGTTAAATTGTTTTACTATTATGCACTTGCTCACATTTGTAACAGTTATAATGAGACAGTAAAACACTGAAAGTGACTGAGGACTTTGCCTCTGAGATGTTTCCCTGCTAAATTATTAAGCAATATGACACTAAAGAGGGAGCTAATGTCTTATGCAGAAGCAGAGGAAGATAAAGCAGTCTTAACTGCTTCAGTTTGCATCAAATAACCAATGAATTGTGTGCAATAACACTGAATGATTTCTAGTTCTTACAGTTTTCATTTTTAAAAGTCCTTTACTATCATATACAAAAAATTGCAAGATACTGGGGAATAGCTGTTTCACAACTGTCAAAATCTGTTTGTCCTACTTGATGACTTGTCCTTTAAAGCTTCTTTCCTTTTTTATCTAGACTGCACAAAGGGAAATCTCACTGCACAATTTTTTTGCCACAGGTGAGTATATTGGTACAGTACAGATTGCAATATGCAGTTTTATATATAAATACTTTCTTTCATTTGATGAACCTGAAAGCTTTAACTTGTAGATGTACCTTTGTGGCTTTCTGAGGTATCCACACATCTGTTTTCCTTGACAATGGCGATACAGATGCTGCTATCACCATGGGAATGGTACTCCTAAATGAAGCTGCTACCTCCAAAGGGGATGTGGGAAAAAGAAGAAGTAAGTTCTTTAGTACAACTAAGACAATATTTACACAATTAGAAGGCATTGAGAAATTACAAATTAACATCTGATTAAGTTTTCAGACAGTCTCTACCTTAAACCAATGTTTACCTTTTGTGGGGTGGAGAAGAGTATAACAATTCAGTTGAAAAAAAACTACATTCACATGAAGTTGTAACAGTAAAAAAAAAGTTTTAAGCATACGTGTACAAGCTTGACCCTATCTCTACTATGTAGAGTAGTATATAGAGTAGTCGCTATGGAGCTCTTGAATTATACTGAAAATTAGCAACATAAAAACCAGTTTCAAATTAATTTAGGCATTTAAGATGCTAGAGATGACAACATCCAAAAGAGTATGAAAATTCTTTTACTTGGTAGTTTTACTAGTGTCACATCTTCAGGGGAAGGTGAAAGCCCAACAGTAGATGTAGTACAGAACATAACCTAATCTGTAATGTCTAAAAGATTTTTAGCCTGAAGTGCAAGTTTTATCGTTTTCTGAATGTTGTTGTCATTTCAAATATTTGCAAGATTTTCTGGCAATTAATTGCATAAACACACAACATGAAGGTATTTTATCCAGATTTAAACTTCTTAACTGTTACATCAGACTTCTGCTGACTGTGGTATAGGTTGAAACAAATATGCCCATCAGCCTTTCTACTCTTACGTTTTTTTTCATATCTCTTGCCACTTATTCTTTTTCTTGTATAAGGTGTTGAAAAACCTTCGAAGATACCAGACTTCCTGTGCTGCTTCCCCTTTCTTTCTGTATCAGTTCTTTAGCTTATTCTATGTAACACACAGTATTGCAGATAAGGCTGGCCAACTATTTTCTATAAAAGCATTCTTTGTAATTCTGAATTCTTTGTAATAACTAGTTGAATGTTGAGTAGAGATCTCTCATCTGTAGTGATTTGAGGATCATCTTCAATGAGCTGTAGACATATAATTTAATTCTGAATATCTTTTACAGTATCTAGCCTTAATACTGATGTCAAAAGAGACAGTGGTGTGAGTTTAATTGGAATCTGATCATAGATCACAATTGAGATCTGGATCTGTGAATGTGGACACAGCAAAATAACAGTGGGCTGCTCTGTCAGACTCTCTTCTGCTTGTGGCCATTATGTCAATGCTTTTCACGTACCTGCCCTGCCCTGTTCATACTTCACAATGTATTCATCCATTTGAAATCATATTTGTGAATTTGTGAATTATGTGTGTTTGTAAGATTTGTACATGGCTAGTTTTCTCAAAATGACTGCAGATTTTTTTCTATTTCAATTGACATATGTCAATTTCCACATGGTCAGTTTTAATGAAAAAATGCATCATTGTCAATTTCCCCAGCTTCCTGTTTGCTCATACTTCACTCAAAGCCAGTACACTTTTGAAGCATGAATATACAATTAAATAGCAAAGGTTTGGCTTAAGTAGGAATAGTATAATAAGAGAAGCTTTTAAAATCACAGTAGCTCACTAGAACCAAAACGTTATCTAATGTAGATGAGCTGCATCTCAATTATACACATCAGCTTGTAACATGTTGCCTTTTTTTTTCCACATGCAATCGAGCAAGCTATCATGATCAAAAAGGTTTTATGCTTTATCACATAGACAACTGGTGTTCCCAATTTTATTTGTTAATTTAAGCATTTACTTGCTGATTCATTGTCTGTCTGAAAAGGCTTAAAGTGCTTCCATCTAGATCATATCAAAAAGTCTCATCTTTGTTATTTATCTTCAAAACCTAAAGATTTACATTGCTATCAAGTTAAGAGTAAAAAGTGATTTGACTACCAGCCTTGGAAATTACAACAGTGAAATGTTTTAACCAGTGAGAACTGGAAAAACGAATTATTAAACTGTCTTTGCTGTCACTTCAGCCTTAGATGGTTGACTAGAGAGAACATGATTCCATTAGTGAAGGGATATTTTTCTAAATGTAATTTGTTTTCCAAAAAGAACACCCAAATACCTGAAATAAAATGGCTTGATATGTATAATTTACAGGGTTATTAAACCCATTATCAGCAGCAAGGTGTTTGCATCCACATACATTTAATTTGATAATTTCTACCTTTTTTTTTTTTTTTCTGGAAAATGTATCTGTCACTCTGACAAATTATTTTTTCTTAATAACCATAAATATTATTTCCATATGTGTTTGAAATCTTGTCAGAAGATAGTGGGCATCAGTAGTCAAGACAGTAACATTTTTGTATTTAACTGTGTCAAAATATTCCAGAAATGATTGACATGAATAATATGCCTTGTAGAGATTCCAGGTTTAAGTCTTTTGTGTGCTAATAAAGTTATGTTCTTTCCAGTAATATGTCTGGTAGGCCTGGGGCTGGTGGTCTTCTTCTTCAGCTTCCTGTTGTCGATATTTCGCTCCAAATACCATGGCTACCCATACAGGTAATCTCTCATTAAAATTTCATCTTATACATTTTAATAGATTTGTATAAGTTTAAGAACAGCTTCCAGGTAAACAATCTTTAATTTTTATCACAAAGTCTATGGGAAATGGAAGAAGCAGGAAGAAAGGTGACTAATTTAAGCAAACCAAAAAGCGGGAAAGCTAATGTTGTTAACTTAGCTGTTAATGCAGAACAGTTAAATGGGTCTGAGCATATTGTCATGGTTTAACCCCAGCCAGCAACTAAGTACCGTGCAGCTGCTCACTCACTCCACCCATCCCCTGGTGGGATGGGCAGGAGAATCAGAAAAAAAGCTATGACCCATGGGTTGAAATAAGAACAGTTTGATAAATGATAACAACAAAAATAATTTTACTGAAGAGGAGAGGGAGACAGAGAAATAAAACCCAAGGGAAAAAGAACAAACAAGTGATGCAGAACACAACTGCTCACCACCCACTGACCAATGCCCAGCCAGTCCCCCAGCAGCGATCAGTGGCCCCCAGCCATCTGCCCCCCAGTTTATATACTGAGCATGGCGGTCTACAGTATGGAATATCCCTCTGGCTAGTTCAGGTCAGCTGTCCTGGCTCTGCTCCAGCCCAGCTTCTCGTTCATCTCCTCGCTGGCAGAGGATGGGAAAGTTGAAAAGTCCCTCATTTAGAGCAAGCCCTACTCAGCAACAACTAAACCATCAGTGTGTTATCAACGTTATTCTCATACTAAATCCAAAACGCAGCACTGTACCAGCTACTAAGAAGAAAATTAACTCTATCCTAGCTGAAACCAGCTGACATGTTGCATATGAAGTGCCTCATGAAAAAGTCAAAAGAAAACATGTGCTTGAGTTTATAAACCTTTATCAGATATTGATTTGTGTGTCTTTGTAACTAAGATGTACATAAGAAAAGGCACAAAACCACAAACCAGTACAGTACTAAGCTGTGATTTATCACTAAAAGTATATATACCTCTTCTTTTGTCAGCTATACCAGAAAGAAAAGAAAGGGTTATAATCTTTCTTAATTATAGGTACAGATGTCAATTAAACAGTTATAATTTGTCTGACAAATGCAAAAAGTAGAAAGATAGTAAAAAAAAATACAGTTCTTGTCTTTTGTAGGTGGATGCTTTCAGCTGGGAGGTCACCTTAAAGGGGCAGTCTAGCCTTCTGATTCACATCTTCTTTCTGATCTGTTACACACTTTTTAGTAGCCTGTCAGGAACAGATGGCCCATAGCATTTTCTTGTGATCCTGGTACCATTTTTAGATGTACATGGAAAAGCCTAGCTAGAGGAAAAGAAAAGGTGCAATTAAGCAAATCTTCAGTGCTATAGTGATGATGGACAAGGCTACTGAGGTAAAAGGAATACAGTGACATTTCCCCAGTTGTCAGGTTTGTGGAACAAAAAAGAGACCTGTTGATTTTTCTCTCCCAAAGCTTTGGTTTGTAGAATGGCTAAATATTTTTAATGAGGAAGACTACTTTTTCTGTTGTTCTGTTTTCCAGGATTAGCAATTTTGTTCCATTGACTTTTGATCCTATTTGAATCATAGAATCATTAAGTTGGAAAAGACCTTGAGATCATCAAGTCCAACTGTTAACCCAGGACTGTCAAGTCCATCACTAAAGTGTGCCCTAAGCACTGCATCTATGTGTTTTTAAAATACCTCCAGGGATGGTGATTCCATCACCTCCCTGGGCAGCCTGTTCTGATGCTTCACCACCCTTTCCATGATTTTTTTTTTCCCTAATATCCGATCTAAACCTCCCCTGGTGTAACTTGAGGCTGTTTCCTCTTGTCCTGTCCCTTGTTCTTCCCATTGCTTCAGTCTTTGCTTCTTGTTAACTATTTTCCTGTAGAGATCTGTATATGTATGCAGGTATATAAATATGTATATATATGTATACAGTTGACATAGTCTTAACAGGCTATGCTAGCCTTTACAATAGAGATAATATGCATGAGTGCTGTTTTCTCCGTCTGGTTGGCCACAGTACATTTGAAAAGATGAGATTTTCCTTATTTCCAGTGAGACTGGTTTCTATAAACCAGTAGACTAATCCTTCACAGAATATTAGTCTATCTTCCAATTACCATATAGTGAAGTGTAAGTGAATGACACCTGTGTTGCAATGTAGATACAGTATCTGGCACCATGAAATGTCAACTAATATATATGTAAGGGAAACATCAGTACAATAGATTCATAAAGCTCTATTTTGGAGTGAGAACAAATGAACTGTATCTATTAATGTTAACAGTTCTATTGTTTTTACAGCCACTGTGAAAGAATCATATGAGGAATTCTTCTATAGTTTTTCTCAGATCCTTCTTACTGTTCTTTTCCATGACTAGGTGTTGTGAATAGTGCAGCAGACAGCTTTATATTCTGTGCTATGTTCCACTAGTAAGGGTTCAGCCTTGCAACACCAACTTCGATCTAACGTTTGAGTTAATACATACATTTTTTGCTATTACTTTTTGCTGTGAGACTTTAGAACTATTTTCTTGCTTACTGAGCTTGGTCTCTTTATGCTGATTAATTGATATTTCGTTTAGATCAGCTCAGGTTAGTTTTAGCCTTTAATAATATACTCAAGACAAGGAAACTCTTCACCTTGCAATATGCACAGTAGGTGTGCTGCTGCTTTTTACTCATTTCTGCTAAGGAAACAGGTTTTCAAAGGGCCAAATAATATCGTATTGCAAGATTTCATCAGTATGGAGTTAGTAGTTTGCCATCTGGGGTAGTCTGTATGGCCTCTCAGCATCCTGTCTGGAGACTACCTTCTAGCTCAAGTAACTTAGGGTGAAAGACAGGATCTGGTTTTCCTAAGTGTGAGTATTCTTACTTCCCATTAAGTGCTTAAGTGTTAAACTTAACAGAAGAAGGAATTACAAGCTTGAGCTGCAGATTGCAAGCTCACTCGAGAAGCACTGCCAAAGAATGTCAACCCATGGCCTGAGCTCACTTGCATCTTCTCATAACAAGTTTTCCAAAAGGAAACAGTAGTTGTTCCATGCCATGCAATTTAACAGCTACTAAAGAAAGCCTGACAGTTGTACTGCTTCCGTTTTCAGTTCTTTCATCTTAGGAATGTTCTCATCACCTGTTAACAGTCTTATATGACTGCCAATTTCCAGACCTTTCCTGGCTTTTGTGAATGTTTGCACTAAGGTTTTTTGACTGCTGTGTGATACCTACTCTGTTACACAATACCATTGATGTTACTGCAGACCTAATTGCTCAGGTCTACTACCTATATTGTAGTATCACATACTTTAATGATTTATATAGAATTATAGATATATATATAATGAGCTTTAAGAATCTTAATTTAAGTTATGTAGGGTGTTTCCCTCTCTTCTTGCTAACCTGTTTGCTGTAAATTCTAGGTGGGATGGATTTATTATTTTTTTTTATTCCCACACACACACAATTGAACCTGTATTTAGTAATATATCAGATATTTTTTCTTTGGAGAGTCTATCAGAGGTTGGATTATTATTATATATAAAATTTGTAGATTTTGTGGTCCTCAGTGTCCAAGCTAAGAATAAAGGACCAAGAATTTAGGGCAGGGGGGAAAAGGAACTTCTGAATTCTATTGAAGTTCAATTGCAAGAAATTTAGTTTGATATGCAATGCATGTGGAAAAGAAGTGCACCTATTAGTATGTTAAAGCTGGTGAAGAAAGAAATAAAAGAAATCCAGGTTAGTGCTGAAAAGAATGATTCTTCACAGTCCTGTTAAAATGAGATAGTGCTGCATCATGTTGATACTATGAAGGAATTATTAGAGACATAAACTAAATTCTGTCTTAAGGAGCTAAGTAGATTCAATATCACAACTTACTAATCAGTAAGACTCATCAAGTAAATTACTAAAAGAATGAACCCCGTGGATGCAGAAATACATGAGAATCATTTAATAGCTGGCTAAGTGTTATATAGGTTTCTTTGATTTTCTTATGTTACTGCTGCTGCAGAAATAAGCAAGATCTTGCAGGTATACTTGGACTGTTGTAGATTCTTCATGTTTTCATGGGAATAAATTAATCATTCAATCCTCATTCAATGTAGAATTACAGGAAACCACCACCAGAACTGTTCCATTTGCTTTGCTGTTATTAAATTTTACTTCCTAGTTTCCCAGACGTGTAATTTACTTTCCTGTTCCTTTCCAGTGTTCAAACTTTCACGTTTCTGTTGGTCTCCTGGGTAGCTCTGACCCCATTTTTTGTTACATTCTTTTAAACAAACATACTATTGATTCTTTGACACTTCAGTGATCTCAACCATGTCATCTTCATGACAATGCTATAGTGTTTCTTAAGAGAAGCCTCTTTGGTTTATGTGCGTATTTCTTAAAAAATTTAACAAAGTGAACATGGAAAACACTAAGGAGAACCAAGTGTGTAAGTTCTGTAATTTTCTCTTTCCCCCTTTAATTTAATATCCTGAATTTTAACTTTAGTCATATATTTTGATATACATTAATCTTTTTATCTGATTTCCTTAGGATCCTCCAAGGAATTCCACGTTCATAGCTTAAGATATGAAATAAGTCTGTCTTTTGTACTATCTTTGTCTTTGAAACTATCATAGACTGATAGTTTCAAGGTGAAGCCTACAACCAGTCAAAGTCTATGTGATAAATTGTCCTCAGGCTAGTAAAGCTTTGCCTTTAACAATACTAAGAAAAAAAACATACTAATGATCTGTCAGAAAAAAGAAAGAATGTTTATGTTGGTGTGCCTAAAGCAACAATTAAAGAAAACTGAAATTGTTTTAATGCTATATGCACAATCTCAAGCATCAATTTCACTGTCCTAATTATTTTTTTAAAAGTCAAATATACTAAATTGTTTCTGTTCTCTGGCATTGAACAACCAAATAAGCCCTCTATGCAGCAGCATGCTTCCATAAAAAGTGAAACAGTAACAGAACCTGCCATACACCCTCTTTCCCTCCAGTGACCTCTATGTAGCAAAGATAAATCAAAACAGAGGTGAATAAACATAAAGCTGAAGTCAAAAACTGGAGAAAGACTGTAATTTCCTTTTCTAATGTGCCTAGATAAAAGTACTGAGAATGCTGTTATTTTTTTGACCCTGCCATTGTCATTGTTAATTTCTGTGACACGGAAGGGTTTCCAGAGGAGTGCTAGGTAAGAGCACAGGTCTGTAAGTATGCTCTTTAGAGAGCATGTATGTAGGAAGGGACACTAACCTTTTGTTTACATTTTTTCATCCACTTCAGACATTTTGCAATTAAGTTTTTAATTCTTCTTCCACAGAATTTTCTTCTTGAAGTCTGGGGTTAGGGGGAAAAAAAAAAGTTTAATAAGCTGGTAAAATACCCTTTTATTTTATTGTAAAATACAATAAAGCATTGGAATGGGAAAGGTGATGCAAAATGGAGGTCATCACAAAGGTTACCTACTGAGGCAACACTGTCATGATGGATGAGCTAGCATGTAACAAATCTCTCTGCTATAGACATTTTTACCATGGCAGGGCATTTTCATGCCTCTACTAATCCACTTTTTTTTTATGGGAACTAGATGAATTGTTTCATTTTGCTAAAACTTTCATTTTAATTGCTGTCATTAATTGTTGAAAGATAATGCAATAAATTTTATATATATATACTATTAAACATTTTGCCTTTCATTATGCTTTCTGTACAAGGCAAGAGTGTTGATATGTCCAAGAAAATATTTTTGGAAGCTTCCTCAGCCCAATATTTAAACTGAATAAGGTATATGTTAAGTAGCACTCAAGTGATTGAGCAATAAAATTTCATTATATCAACACAGAACTCTGTCAACTAATACACATGGGAATGACATGGATACTATTCTCAGCTATAAGCCAAAGAATGAACTCTTAAGTTAGCTTTGCTGTTCAGGAAAGAGGTTGGAGATCTCTCTGGAAACCTCACTTTAGAAAGTTTCAGTCCAAAAAGTACACAGATTATTAAAAAGAATGAGGGAGGACGGTAAGAACAAAACAGAAGACATCAGTACACTAGCACAGCATTGTATTACTGGGAATGTTAGGAATGTAAATATTTGTAACACTGGTTTCTTCAAGAGGACAGACAGAGAAAAGTCTTGCCCACTGTTTACTGATACTAAAAAAAGTTTCTCAACTTTTTTTTTTTTTTTTTTTTTAGCAGCTTTGGCTGAAGCATTAACTGATCTCTGTTGTTTTTTTCTGCTTTATTGTCTGGATAAAACTTTTAGTACAGTTTTATTATCATTGACACATCCAATTGTGCTTTCAAATCTATGTTTTATCATTTGCAGTTGTTTTAATATGAATTTAAATTATTTGAGCAGCTAAAAATTCGAAGTTTTTATGTAAGTTTTCATTAACTAGCTTGCATTAAGTAGCTTTTAAAAGGATTTTTTTGGTACCTGCAGTTGAGTGTTTTGTTGTCAGATTATTCTTTATAGCTATTGCATTTAGGTATTATGGAAAAAAGTAACATGAAGAGTTTGTAGTTATACCTACTATATACTGTAGTTATAACCAGCCTTCTGAACTATGCATTGGTGGAATGGAAGACACATGTTCTGTATTGACTAGCAGGGAAAATGAACTAATCTTCAAGAAAGTATGATAAATAAAAGATGCCTTATTTTCTTGAAAAAAAAAAAAAAACATAGCTGTTAAGTCAGACATGAAGTATTAATTCATTGCTTAGAGAAAAACTTTGTCAATGAATGCAAAAAGAACAGACAAATTGCAAGATGCCCCAGAGCCTGAAAATTCCTGGCATTAACTATATACACCATATAAGAAATGTCTACCCTCATTATAATTAAATTCGTTTCAGTAAAGAAATCCTATATAATATTGAGCAATTTAAATGCAAGTGAATAAAATGAAATGGTTCTTTATTGGAAATATAAAATATTGGTAAGTAGAACAAATAGTATTTGCAGACATATAAAATCAAATTTATTGATAAATGTGAGCACTACTAACAACTATTCAGATGTTCTGTGTTGAATTCATGCATAATTAAATTGATTCACCTTAGGTTTATGAACTGGTAAATCTACTTCTGATAAAATTCACATTCAGGTCTATAGTGCTCAACAGGCTACTTTCTTTAAAACAGCAGAAATCTGGATTATTTTAAAAGACAGGAAAACAATAATATACAGTTTTCAAAATAAAGCATCTTCCATTTAGCATTTTCTATAGTACATCTCTTAACACGACTAGAGACCGTGTTATTCAGCAGAGAAGCTGCCCATCGAAATGGAAATCAAAACAGCTCTGTCTCCTCTGTTCATCTGAGCAATCCAACAGCACACTGAATTCATAGGTATCCACAGACTGCCACATTCCTTTGTGAAGTGTCCCTGCTCTGTGCTGGTTTCTAGCGCTCTAAAGAATGGGAGATCTGAATTTCAGGTGTCTGGCCCCATAGCAGATCTCTTAGGGGTGCGTGTCTTCCTGTGGCAGTTTGCATGCTTTCCTAGGAGTAGGACCTCCATTCTGTGACTTCTGCCATTAAGAATGCCTCTTTTTATGTTCATAGCTTTCTTGTAAGGCTTACAGTTTACCATTTACTCCTACCTATGCTACCCATTTCCAGCTAGGTAATGTCAGTTTGGCCATCCTTTCCTGTTCTGCTTTCCCCTTCTTTGCATAAGGTGACATGGTTTCTTTTTAATTTCTGCAAATCTACCCCAACAGACGTCCAATTTGGTATTCTAGATTTTTCAGAACTGCTGCCCAGCTCCTCACCCCCTTTCTTTTTTGGCTACTCTCTAGTTTATGATTTTTATGGTGTTTGGGCTTTTTGAGGCTTTTTTCTTCTTTGTTTATCTAGCCTCTTAAGCTTGTTTTATAACTTGTCTATAACTTCCAGTGTTTACCTTATCCATATTCTGTATCATGTCTCAGCTGCTAAAGATACAGTTCACTTGTAGGCAGAAAGTGAGGAACAATAGCTACGGTAGTAGCATGTTTATCCAAAATAACACTGCCCACTTTGTATTTCCTCATAGTTTTATCATTCAATCATTCACCCCTCCTGAGCCTATCAATGCTACCTGCCTGATTATTGTAATCGCCAGCCATTACCACTCTTCCCCCAAACTTTGCTACCAGTATTCCTCTCTCTTCTCCTCTCTGTTCCTTCCCTATACATGGTGTTATACATCTATCCTAGCTTTTCCCTTTCAATAATCACCCTCCAGCACCCAGCCAGTTGCCATCTGTTTTGCCATGGTTTGTATGTCTTGCCTAATGAGCTTGTCAGCTTTTTGCAGCAGGGAACATCTTTATACTGATACAGTCTTTTAAGCTTATGGTACTTGTACTTGTATTTTGTAATGATTAATTAATTATGTCATTAATAGAAAAGTGATGGAATTACTACAAGTGCATGCTAGACTACACTGCATACCTGCAAGAAGATGAAAGTTCTTCCTTCCATGTGAAGCTAGAGGCAGTGCAGAAACCCGCCCTCCATTCAGTAGTTCGTTGCTTTTGCATTTGGACAGTTAACTTGGTCTAGAGTTGTGCACAAGTCTCTCTGTGTTCCCATCTCCTGTATTATGAGATAACACTTCTTTGTTAAGGTACTTAGAAAGCTGTGGCACACGATATATATCTACTTTTTAAAAAATACAACGTTGCGTTCCAGGGGTAAAGAAACAGCAGTATCAACTGAGACTTCTTAATTTTTTAAAATACTAAGAGTTTGGAAGACTGCAACCCTACAGAGCCTTGCCACGTCCTCTACCCTCCCCCCTCTCGGGCCACTTCAACAGTAAAAGAAATACATTTTCAATAAATCTGAAATGTCTCCTGAGAGAGATAGTTCTCACTTTAAGCAGTACGAGCAGATGCAGAACTTGATTAAAGAGAACAGATGATTGAAGTGCATTTTGCTTTTTAATTTTTTAAATAGGCAAATTTAAGTTTCAGTCATTCAGGTTTTATTTGATAACTTTCATGCTTGCTTAGTAATTACTAAATGGGATATAAAAACTTAAAAATTATTACACAAATGTCAAATGACTTTTCAAATGAATGTTTTGAAGTCTTTGTTTATTGTTTTCAAATAATTGTGATGCTATACTCTGTATGCATTTTTCAGCATTTAATCATGTTTTTTTTTTCTTTTCAGCTTCTTAATTAAATGAATTCAAGAGGGATTCATTTAGAGCTGCTTACCATGAAGATAAGCTATAACTGATACTATCTTCCCACCAATGTTACATGTATTCAAGAATCTTTTGTTGGTTCATCTGTTTTTGTGATAATTTATATAGTATGCTGATAGAGAAATGAGTGCAGTTCTATGCAATGAATATGTAATTTATAGAAACATATAGTAAGCATCTCGTTGGGAAGTGCTAAAAGTTATGAATATAGTGTACTCAAGAATTTAAATAAATTTCATTATAATGGGCTTCTGTTTAAGGCTTCCTCATTAACTTTTGTACATGAATCCAAAGGGTATTGCTGAGATTTTTCACCTAAAGCTTGTTATAAGGTTTTGAGATATCTTTTAGAACTGAACAAAGTATCATTGGTTCTTTAACTACTCTTAGGAAAATCTGCAGGGTGGAAACTGTAATTTAATGCACCTTGCCGTCACTTTGCCTTGAAACAGTATACGTATATATAGTTGCTGATCACCTCAGACATGTTAAACCATTAATATAAAATTTTATTCTATATATTTTTATCCTGGATTTCATCTTTTCCTGGCTCAGCAGTATTCAGAGTACATACACTGCCAGTTCATCTCTCTCTCATGCCAAAGGAGGAAATTCAAAATGGTTTGTGGAATCCTGGAGACAAGAAGGCTTAGATCAGTCAGAACTCAGATCCTTTTAAGCTGACTCCGTGGTGGCAAAATGGGAGGATGGGGGACAACAGTATTTTTAATCCACAACATGCTTTTTTTTCTCTAAAATAGCAGCAGAAGGACTATTATCCTAAACTATGTTTATAAAGCAATACAGACGAGTCTATTGGAACAGTTAGCAGTTGCTAGTTTTCTGTGTTCCCCCAGCTTTGTGAAAAACATGTAGGATTTTGTAACACAATTTAAAAATACCATTTTTGTAGCTGATCACATCTCATATTATATAAATTGCTCATAAACCTTTGTGTATGCCTACATAGCATATTCTCTGTGGCTCAGGATACAAGAAGAGTCACATGCTACCCTGCCTCAGTCCTGCTGCTTCTTTTTCTCTCTACTGGTCCTTCTCCAAGTACCAGGTTCACCATCACTAGCATTCCAGAAATGAAATAAAGTTGGAATTTCTTCATTCATTATATAGAAATGCCTCTAAATAGGAGGATAAGTTTGACTAGGCTTTACGAAATTAATTTCATCTAATGTTCTAGCTGTTCCTTCTCCAGAAAATACCAGTATATTAAGAATTGGGAAATGTTTTAGGACAAGAAAACCCGGGAAGGACAGGTTATACCTTACAGAAAAACAGAGTAAGACTGCTGGTGTGGAGGTGCTGCAAGGCTGTAGGAGCAGCCTTTAGACTAGAAGCTAGGAGAAAACTTGACATCAACTCAAAACACCTGGTTCAGAGACCAATAAGGACTGTAAAGGGGGTTGCAGCACAGAAGGCAGATCTGTACAAAGGCAAATCAGGCTGCCCACAAAGCCAGTTGACTGATATGTGCCAGTATAGCAAAGCTAGAGCAAAATTTGCAAGAGTTTTAAGTCAGTGCTAGAAGCTCGAGAAATGGATGGAGGAATTAGAATGTGTGGTATTGAACACCAGCCCTGGTGTAACAGGCATTCAGAGCCCTGGTGGGGAAAAAAAGCTCCTCAGTAGGACACTGTTTCCAGGCTCCTGACTTGAATGGCACAGCAGGATATGCAGGTGACAAAGTGGCACCATATGCAAAATATTACATGGAGTGCAACAGCATGCACATCTTACAGGAAAAAAAAGAAATGTAGCAGTAGGTCTCTGTGGTTGGAAGTCTGTACTGATCTAATTTAAAAAAAAATAATCTAATTCTAAAAAAATAATTAAAACTGTGCTACTGACCTGACCCCTGATCAAGATGACAGTAGTGATCAGGAAGCAATACTAGAGAAACTGCAACTTTCAGGCAGGTAGTAATAGTAAGAGATCAAGACCACATTCTAATAAGTTTTTCAACTTGTGATGAGATAAAGCATTCCGGTGATACATTACTGCCTCCTGGAATAACTAGCAGTTCTCAAATAATAACCAAATCAAAAGCAGCACCTTGAGTAGCATGGGTACTAGAATAAGAGGTATTCATGTGAGAGCTACTCTGCAACAGCAACCACTGTGCAGTAGGGTTAGTACTGTTGCAAGAGAGGACAGTCAAACTGAAATCTGAACTAATAAGCTGGAGCAGTGGAGGTATAAAGGCAAAACAAAAAAAAAAAACAAAAAAAAAAAGAAAAGGAACAGTCCAACTAGCAAGATGCCTACAACCAACCTGGAGGCTGTTAAGTAACGTATTAGAAGCCCAAGTAAAACATGTGCCACAACTCAAAAAGAAATTAAAAAAATGCTTACATGGCTCAACAAGAAAGTTACTCAGAGGGAGTTCCCCCTGGCAAGGGAAACAGGAAAACTCACAGCACCTCACAGGTCAACTTTAAACATAACAGGTCTGAAAAAGCAATCTGAAGCTGATGCTCACAGTGGTAGCACAGAATTCTTTAAATACATCAAAAGCAGGAGACCAGGCAGGGAATTACTGAGAGCTGATGACAAAGATTTAAGAAGGGTCACACATTGATAAAGACTGAGAAGAAGCCAAATTCTCTGTAGCAGCTAGGCCAGATCTAGATCAATGTGGTCTAGCATCTTCTGTGTAATTGCTTTGAAAAGACAAGCTAGATACTGGTAAGATCTCAGGACCAAATGGCATTTATGAAGAGCTCTGAAGGAAAGGAGATGTGAGGTTGCAGCACTGCTAAGCAAGGTGCCTTCACCTATCATTACAGGTTGCCTCTGTGTCAGAGGACTGACAGATTGCCAACACAGCTGTCATCTATAAAAAGGAGAGTCTAGAGGGAAGGCTGAGATACAGACCAATGAACAATTTCCAGTCCTGATAGGATGGTTGAGTCTGCAATTAAGAGTAAGTTTACTGAGAGCAAGGGTAAATATAGTCAGCTGAGAAAGGTGTAGAACTTGTGTAAAGGAGAATTTAAGTTCATGAAGCATGTAAAGGGCTAAAATACTGTGAGAAAAGCATACGGATAAAAATCCTTTGGCAAGGCTTTATTAAAGAACGTAATCTGCAATTGTGGGAGATGTCCTTTTCATGACTTGAAAACCAATTAAAAGATATCAAGCAAAATATAGGACTTAATGGTCACTTCTCATGACAGAAAAGTCAGCAGTGGGACCTTCCCAAGGACTGGTGCTGGCACCACTTGAATACATCATCAGTGACCTGTATAGAAGGGCATACGCACTATAGATAAGCTCATAGTGCTGTGCTCATGGGGAGAAAAGTCCACAAGAACTTCACACAACTCAATGAATGGGTAAAAAGTTGGCAGGTGAGAGCACCAGTGCATCTAGAGAAAAATAAATCATGCCTTATTCAGCTAAAACTCAAAAGAGAGACAGGAGAGTCATAACTGAACACATTTTAATGGAATTGTCAGTGTGCACTGGCAGCCAAAGAGATGTTTGGTGTCATTAGTAGGGCTATGGATAGCAAGACAGAGGACAACACTAACTACACAAAAATCTCTATGCACTCTGCTGGGTGAGTGCTGCATGTAGTTCTGATCTACACATGTCAAAGACACAGGGCGCTTCAAGGAAAAGACACTGGGAATTGATCAGGGAGATCCCTGATCCTGATCCCTCCTTATGAAGGGACACAGAGGACTGGAACTCTTCACCTTTAAAAAAAAAAAAAAAAAAAAAAAGCCGAAGAGGGAGTATGATTGTGGCTTATGATTTTATAAGTGCATTAGATAAGCTGAATACAAAACATTCACCAAATTCTACAACACTAGAACCAACATGCAGCTTATGTAAAAGGAAGTACATCCATACTACTTTTTCAAACTCTGCCACAGGAGGTTGTGGAGCTAGATAATATCAGCAGGTTCAGAATACAGTCAGAAAATTCATGGCCAGAGTTTCACAAAAAAGTCTAAAAGTGAAGCAAGTATGCACCGGTTACCATCCTTAATACAGTAATTCTGGATGCTGAAGAGAGTATGAGGGAAACGAACCACATTCTCTCTAGTATCTCCAATCAGCCAGAACACTGAGCTAGACAGACTTGGTCTGACCTCCTAAGGCATTTTGTAAGCTCATTAAGAGCTGTGAAGACTGAAGAAGGTGACGTTAAGATGACCTGTATGATCTACTGCAACTTTTGTTCTCTTGACAGCAGAAGTAAGCAGGCCTGGAAGGCACCAGCAATCAAGGAAGGGGCAGACACAGGTATTGGCAGAGGTCAGGAGGATAAGAAGCATTTCAAAAGACCCCAGTCCCAAGATGTGTGGTCAGGCAAACCCTGTATGTAAAAAAGTACAAAATTTAGCAGAACACAAATACAGAGTGATGTATTTAGGTCTCAAATGCTGTGCGATAAGAACACATACAACCACACTTCAAAATATATATAGAAATGTGTCATTAACAACTTAAAGCCATTTTCATCACGTGTGATGCATCAGAAACCTTGGGATCCTTTTTTGATGCTAATGCACATTTTATGAAGTGCTAAGGGCATTGCTATTTGTTTTAAGATGTCTTTCCTTCCTGTTACATTTGTAAGGAGCTGAAAACTCAGTTCCTGTCATATTTTATAGGTGATCACTTCCAGTGCTACAAATTTATTGCCTTAACTATAGCATTCACAGTAGTATAGGGACAGATTGAAGTTTAATTTAAAGAACAAATTGAAGCAGGGAGAAACAGCACAGCTGTAACACGGATGAGAACTGCAAGTCTACACGCAGCAGGCAATATGGAGTCCTCCATTTCTTATGATTTCTCTGCTGTACGCTACCTAGCACATATGCTTCCTCCCCACCCCCAGCTTTAGATATTTTTCTATAGGCCTTAGCAAGCATCTTCAAAGCAGTTACCTGCATTTGCTTCCATCCTCATGTACCAGCAGCTCCTTCCTTGTGTCCTTTTTCTGTATCACAGGCCTTAAGGCTTTTACACAGATCCAGCTGTGCTTGACGAAATCTCATTCTACATTTGTTTTGTTGTTCTGTGTTAGTTGCTTTACATAGATGTTGATGTAATTGGACAACATGTGTTGTCATTAAAGGGCCCATTTGGGTGAAAATTAAATAACTTATAAATCTGAATCACAGACTGGTCAGGGTTGGCAGGGACCTCCGGAGATCATCTAGTCCAACCCCCTGCTAATGCAGGTTCACCTACAGCAGGTTGCACAGTCACGTCCAGGTGGGTTTTGAATGTCTCCAGAGAAGGAGACTCCACACCCTCTCTGGGCAGCCTGTCCCAGTTCTCTGTCACCCTCAAAGTAAAGTTCTTCCCCATATTCTGATGTAACTTCTTGTGTTTCACTCTGTGCCTGTTGCCCCTTGTCCTGTCACTGGGCACTACTGAGAAGAGCCTGGGCCCATCCTCTTGATACCTACCCTTAAGGTATTTGTGAAGAGTGCAGATAAGGTAGAGACAAGCAAACAATATCTCTTTAAAAGTACCCAGATTCTAAAGGAGCAGGAGTGTCGTAATAAAACCTTGATGGCATTTCCCTCTAGTTCATGTTTGCAGCAGTGGACATCTAAAAACTTGTAAAATATGAAATCCATACATGAGGATCAAAGATTAAAATTTATAGGAGCAAAGAAAGAGTAAAAAAAAAAAAAATCACCATTCTGTTTCCAATCAAACTCTGCTCCAGACACTCTTCAGAACAGCCAAATAAAACTCTCCTTACAATGTTTTAGGTGACATTAACAAGGCTCAGTATCCTGTTAAGGATCTAGAACAGACCTCCACATGGATGCAAGTGTCTGGTCAGGCAGAGTCATACACAAACTCACGATGTCATTCTTAAAAGGTTTAAGATTCCTTTAGACCAAGTTAGAAACTTTGACAGTTATTCTTGCAATTCTTTGTAATGCATGAACAACTGAGTATGATTGTGTTCTTTATGTTTTGTAGCACTGAATAAATGTATTCAAGAGAAAAATAGCCTATCATTTTTGCCTGTGAGAAAAACATAATATTCTTGCATGTTCTAATAGGAGTTGAAGATTTTATACACTTGTTGAGACTTTGGGTATTTTTCCTCCCCTATATTTTCTGTCCTATAGGAATTTCATTCTTACATCTATCTATCCCAGACACACACACACACGAGTGCCTCATTAGGAGTTCTTAATGAAAAACTTTTGGAGCTCTGACAACTTCCTGTTGGAATGCCTCGAATCCAAGAGCAGACATCCACCTGTGTACAGTTCATATATGACCAGGAGTACTGTATGTTCTCCTCTGAGGTATGGATGCATGGTACACGAAAAGCTACACAAGTTCAGAGTTCATTGCCTGCTATGTGGCAAACCGAACACAACACCATCCATAAAAAAAGGTTAGGTCAAACAACACAACTCTTTTCTTTCTCTGGCACTGTCATATAAAAACAGTATCTTCAGGGGAACAAACCTTTACAGAATGTTTTTTATTTTTATGTTACCAGTGCTAGAAATTTAAATTCTACATCCTCCGTTCACCCCAGTTAGCTATACTATTATGCCAGATATCATTAAAATGAATAAGAAAACCCAAATTTATTTCTTTGTGCATCACGATAAGCGTATGATACTGCAAGAAGCATCTTTCCATATTTTCAAGGAAGGTTTGTCTCATGCATTAACACAGGTCAGTAGATTTTATTTGAGATCAGTAATTTTCCTAACACCAGGCTGTGTGTTGGTCCCTCTAAAGCCACTGGAATTAAATAGGGAAAATTTATCTGGTTTGTATTTAGCCTTTCTGCCTTGCATTTTAAAAATGCTTTCCAAGTATAAACAGTAATGAAGAAACCTCAAAAGTTCCTAAGTTGGAAAGCTTTGTTTTATCTTCTAATGGTTATATTTTTGCTTTAGGAGCCTTACTCTAGAGAGAAAAGAAGCCTCAAGGTAAGTCATTACTGAGGAGCACTTCAGGCAAAAACAGTGGAAAAGAGGAGTTTTTCTAGGCTGCAGCACACACAGTTTGTTTCCCCTCCGGTAGCACTTGGTGTAGGAGTTTCTTTCTCTGACTTTAAGGACAGAGAACAGGAAGCTTTACATACAATGTGTTTAAAGACCTGATAGAGTCCTATTCAGTTTTAGTTTGTTTTGTAATAGTATATATTTTCACTAGCAATGGAATAATTTTGCAGAATGAAGGTGAGCAGAACCACTTACTCATCTGAAAAAAATCTTATCATTGGTCAAAGCTAGTGAAAGCTATTGATAGTATTGGAGAAAGCTTTAGCCAGTTTTTGCCCTCGAGTGGGCTATCTAGCACCAGCACAACTGATGGCAAGTAATAAATCACCTCAGTACTGGGGCTGGATTTGGCTGGCCATCTGTGTCAATAGAAAGCCCTCCCTAGTCAATGTATTTGGAGCTAGGAATAATTGTACCTGGTGCAGAACAGCCTTTAGCCCTTCCTTTTCTATAATTATTCACTCTTCTCAACTATGTTTAACCAATTCTTTGCCCCACCTCCCTCATGGATAGGGTCATGGCAGGTTAATGGCCCTGCTACCATGGCAATTAAAATCTTCACCAGCTAATTGCTGCTCAGATGCTCTGTTTTCTCCAGGCTCTGTTCTTGCATCTCTGACTCACCACTTTTCAGCCAGAGCCGGACAGCTGGACTGGATTATGCTGTGACTTTTCTCAAAGAATTTCATTAACCCCAGAGGTGTCCAGCCCCAGGCCAAAGCTCCCTGCCCTCACACACTGCATTTCCCAGGGCTGCCTGACCCAAGCAGCCTTTCTACCCTCCCTGCTGCTCTCCTCCTAAGGTGACCATCTCTCAGAGGAGGGTTTGGCTGGCCCCATGGACCTGCCCTTTGAAGCAGAATGGTCTTTTCTTTTTCAGAGTTTGCATATTATAAAACCGTAAGAGGAAACAAAGCTAAATATCAGCCTCTGCTGTATGGTGCAGAGGCATTCCCACAGGACGACAGGCTGAAAGCACAGCAGAACAACAGATACAGCTTTGCAAGAATAAACAGTTTGCAAACACTGCAATAACTCGCACCTAAAGACTTAAGTTAACATATCATGCTGCAAATACTTGAATACAGAGAACATGTATAAAGAGCAGAGTAAGCATTTCTCCAGCAGTCCTTGTTCGGTGAGAGCAGGATACAGTCACCATTCATTGGCTTTATAATGCTGCCTCTATCCTGAAGCCATTGTAGGCTGATGTCAAACTTACAAAAATTCCTAAATAACTGAGCTATGAGGGTAAGTTCGGAGAATTTTAATGAGCATTTGAAATGGTGCAAGTTAAGAAATTGATGACAGTAATGGTACAACTTCATCCTACACCCCTTTTGGTAATCACATCTGTCAAAAGCCTTAGCTCAGCAGTGGCCAGTTCTCAGGTAAGAGCTGTCCCAGGGGAATTTCCTTAAAGGAAGACAAGGTTTCCTGCTGGGCATATAGCTCCCTCCCCAGACAGGTTCCACAAAAAAAGAAGCATCTAAGCCACAGGCACACACATCACAGCAAATCCTAGGCTTGCATTTTAGTTCGCAGAATAAAAACAGTGAAAGCATTCATGCCAGCGCATAGTGACAGCAAATGGTGTCACTATCATTTATAATTAAGGGAGACAGACAACACTGAAAAATCTAGCCATGCCAGCTTTAGATACAGGATTTTTCACGTTTTAAACTGTCACCAGAGGAGGCAATTCTTAAGGGGTCAAGGAAATTAGTCTTAAGTGGCTACATACTTAATTTTTCAAAGGTCATAAGGTCCCAAGACCTGTCCCCACAGAGACCCCTGCTAGGAGAAATCTGTAATCTCCAATTTCCATGGTTTCTCAGGGATGCTCAAGACATCAGTGTCCTCTGACAGACAAGTCATGGTTACTCACATTCTAAGGTTCATATCCATTAAAAAAAACACACCAAACACACACTAAAACCAACAAACCAGACAAAAAAAAAAAAAAAAAAACCAAAAAACCACCAAACCCCCCACACTACAGATGCTACAACTCATGCTCTTCAGGGATATATTAATCATCATCAACAGGCCAATCAGCTGATACAACCCAGGAATTATTGAGGTATTAATTAACATTCAGATTTATTTTTCTAGAAACTTACTCACCAGAATTTGCTTTCACAAAGCAACCCCAAATAACCTGCACCTCTTTCCCTGTGTATTCAGGCACATTTTAGTGCCTCTAGGGTCTCTGTTTATTATTAAGTTGCATAAAAACTGAAGAAATATTTTGATAACTAAGAGCTCTTCAACAATGGTGTATAGTATAAGAAAGGCATAACACATAACCAGTGCACAGTAAGTCAAGGTGTCCAGTATCCCATATTAAACGTCTTCTGCTTAAAACCCACATTTCATGGTCTTTTTTCAGCTTCATTTCTTGCCAAGTCTTATGCATATTTAAAAACCCTTCAAGTTTACTGTTACTTTAAGAGACTCTCGATTGTTATTATCACACAAGTATCATCACTTTTCTTTCTGAAGTGGATTAGTAGTTTCAAGTGTCATTCACACTGAGGGATACCCAAAAAAAGTACATTAAGAGGGTTTGGTTTTGATTGGTTGTGCTTTCTGGGTTGCTCTTCCTTCAAACAACTCTTCTACCTGATTCTTTTCAAGAAAACATAAACGTCTAGTGTCATGACAGGCTTAAGTAGATATTTATCATCTTTTTGAGGGAGGGGATTTCCTTTTTGGAGGTCACAATTTTTGTGACACTAATAAATCAGCATCAAAGGGTGCTCTAGTTGTGTCATGCCTTAATAAAGACAAAAAAAGGGCAAGATAATAGAGATAAATGAAGATGAATTTGATACTGACTAGCTTTCAGCATGATTTGCAGATAGGGTAAAGCAAGCAGCAGTATTCCCAGGAGTGTCAGAAGTCCAAAAGCAAGAGTACTGCTCAATATATAGATTTATAATATTATGTCAGTGGATTGCTAGATAAATTACAGCTACAAAATGTACTCTTGATACACATCACATACGAGCTGCAGTTTACCAACAAATATATTAATGCAAACTTTCCTGGTGTCCACACTTGCCATACTTCCCAAATGAATATTTGTATTGTGAAGAAATAATAGAATCAGGCCTCATTCTCCCCATAAACATTATTTGCATTCAGGTATGTTATATGCTAGTAATCCTTAATTTAAAGTTATATATTAGTTGCAGTCAGCAGTATATGTTATTCAGGTAACTGAAAAGTCTACTCCTAAATAACAAAACTAAAAGCAGAAAATCATGTTTGTTGTAAGGAACTGCTGACATTCAGTGCCTACTGTTACAGCCTGCACAAAGAACCCACCTGCAGTATTTTTTAGAAGGCAGAACACAAAGATTTTGTTTGCATAATACCGATTACAGGAAACAGCTGGGAAGAGCTCATTCAGCCCATACTCTGTACAGGGAGGATGCTGCAGGTGACCTGAGCTTCACAAAACTACTGTAGGATACAGGGATAATTCGGCTTGCAGATCTGACATGTAGCCTTCTATGTAATTAAGTTTACAGCTTTATGAGATACATAATAACGAAAGCCTGGCTTATAAAAGCAACAATCACTTTTTACATGAATCTTTTCTTATGCAAAGTATTTGTCTTCCTACTTAGGAAGAATTGATTTGTTACCAATTTTTTTTCAGTTTAGGAGACTGCTGGGCTGAGTTCTTCACTTATGCTACCAGTGGGCACATATTTACGCTAATTATCAGTATCATCTTCAAAGTCCTAATCAAAAATGACATGGCAAGGACAAGATTGCATAGTATTTATGATAAAGAAATCAAGCTTGGAAACCTCATAGTAAAGAGCAACTTTGTGTTTACAAGTTATGGTTCCTGTAACTATTGTTTCAGTTATTACTTTCAACACAGTCAGCCAGGGCTATAAAAGCAACAGAGAACAGGCAACATGAAACAAAATAAACATTTCCAGTTATAGATGCACGTTATGAGTTTCCATTATTTCCAAGCAGATGTGAGCTCCAGACAATGATAAAGGGAACTAGAAAACAGATAAATAAAAATCAGTTTATCAAAATAAATAAATAAAAAAATAACCAGTGTGCCTATATACTGGTTTTCCCTCCCCATCTATATGTAGCTGTCATGGATATTGTGATGGAAGGTACATGGGTGTTGCTCAATTTAATAATAATCCTATGATTTTGTTCAAGGTGAGCACAGATACAAAGGCAGCTTTGCTCCCAGTCAGACACAACCCCAGGAGCAAAGGGCATGGCACAGTCCCTGAGGGTGCTGCACCTCTTTGCTGGCACAGGCTCCTTCGAGCACAGGGCTGGACAGCAGGCAGGGGAGAGACTAAGCAGGTGGAGTATCTACAGCATGGACTGAGGTTTAAGGCACTCTTAAGAAGTAGAGGAGAAGAGATCCACACCTAAAACTCAAATATGATAGAAACCATCCTGTCCAAGAAGCACACGTAGTTTACTAGGACCTAAGGCAAAACAACAAAAAAAACCCAAACAAACAAAAAAAACCCCACCCATTGTACAAGGATACAGTGGGCAAGATAACCTTAGGTTAAATAACTCATATGTTGTTCCATTTTACATAGCAGCTCTGCATTCTTATTCAGATAACCTTAACAAAACAATCTTTAAAAACTGCAAGGCCTTTGGCATCCTAACTTCAAAGAGAAGATGGAAACAACTCAATTTCAGCTATCTCTGATCAACTCTAGAAAATCAGGAATCTTAGATAGACACAGCACTCGAAATGGCTTCACACATCACACACAACAGTTCTCACAAAGGAAACTTGCATTTCTTCCTATCAGTTCCTAACACAACACAAAAAAGCCTCAAGTCCACAGGACATGCAAGGAATGTTTTGATAAAGTTGAAGTTACAGGTGAAGTTTACCTGCATGTTCATATACCTGTAATTTTCACAAAGTGACACACCAGCACAGTCCCAGCCCTGGGCTGAAATTCCACAGCTGTACCTGCGAGAGCCTCTGCCCTCCAAAAAAGCTCCTCTAACACAGAGGGCAGGTTCCTAACACCAGTCACACAGCACTAGTACTTATGAAATCAACACCCTTCACATCCCTGAGGCTTCCTCACTCTCTACAAAGCTTCAGCTGCCTCCTCCTGCTCCTTTATTCCCAGCAGCTGAGCTAGTTTCCTTCAGCCCTGCTCTGTTCCTGAGGTTAACCCTGCTCTTGCCATGGCACATTTGTAAATCCTGTTGGTGCAATGTATAAATATTAACTGAAACCCTAACGCTAGCTGAAATTGTTAATGTGTGTGAGTTGTGGCTATCTTTTAGAGTAGCTAAATGAAATTTGGCTTTGGCTATTTTAAACTGGAAATAGTTAATCTAAAATATGCATATTAATTAATATAATATAATCAGTATAATTAGGAATAGATATATCTTATTGGCTCATATTATTATTTTTGTGGTTCAGTTTTTTTCCAAAGAGGGAACAGTTCTAGAATTCAAAACACAGAATCTTTTAAAATATCCATATGATTATAACAATGAAAAACGTCACTTGCACTTCCTTTTTCTTTTTTTGATTGAAATCACTGCATGTACTAATGTATCTGAACTATTGCCAGAGTCTCCTGCAAAGGGTGCATTCATTAAATTTTAAAGCTCGGGCGTGCAGTGAGTGACTGCCTGTGAAATGAAAACTCTGTTCTAGTGAGATTCAAAGCTGAATACAAGCTCAAAGGAAAATTGCTTCTCTTGTCAAATCCTTCTTAAAACTTTGAGCAGATTTCCACTTAATCATCTTCAAATTCACTTGCCTCCTAAACTGGAGATGCTTATTTGTAGCAAAGGCAAGACTGTTTTGTATTTATTATTGAAGCTGGACACCACATCCAGGTAGATTGTCAATAACCTTTATCTGAGACAGTCCCAAAAGCAACATTTATATCACTCAGGGGCAAAAAAAAAGGTAGTCTTCAGGACTCTAGCTATAAATAAACAGGAGGCTCCTTTTTTTTTCAGATTCTGGCTACCAATGTACAGTTTAAAAACACTTTTCATGGGCTTGTTGGGAAAATATTATGCCAAATACTTTATCATTAATGTATTGGGTTTTTTCCTTCTTTGATCTAATTCCCTTTGATCTAATAACTAGTGTTTAATTAAGACTAATCTTTGCTAATGAAAAGGAAAAAAAAAATCACAGAAGAGAAAATTAATTGTCATACCATCACACATAGGTCACCCTCTGACAAGGTCCACAGCTTTTTCAATGTGAATCTATTTGATAGACTTACTGCGTGCCATTACTGCGCTTGTCCAATGTCACAGGGGTACAGTCCATCAAAGTAACTGTTCATGAAGTATGTTCTACTAGTGCTAGCTGCCAGGGTGAGAGATGTAGTTACACAATTGAACATCACTGTGGCCGAATCCATTTCCTTCTTCTCCCTTTACAGTAACAGACGAAAGGATTAAGAAAAAAATACTAACAACATTAAGGAATGCTACTGTCCTCACAGCTTTGAATGTTAAGCTCTTGCATCCTTTTTCTGGTTGCAAAGAAGGACTGGGAAATTTGTGGGAATAAAAATATAAATAAATAAAAATAAAATAAAAATAATGCGAGTTCAATTGCTGAAGGGGGCTGAACCAGTAGGTGATGTCCTACAGTTACGTTGCTCTCTGCAGGGCCACCCGGGTAGATGAGACCTATCTCCTGCAAAAGCCTTTGCAGAGTCCCTGCAGGGATCTAGCACAAATCAGGGTTTCCACTCCATTTTGTACCCACTCCCCTGTCCCACCCATGCTTTCTGTCCTCCCCCAGTTGTAGACATGATTATCTGGATCCATCTCAGTGATCAAAGAGTAACAACCACTCTTTCCCAGCTGAGACAGAGAGGGGTGAAGGGAAAGAGGGAGCACAGGACCACTCGGGGTTCGTGGAGCACACCTGCTGTGCACACAGTGCCCACACCACCTCTGGCTAGAGGGCTGCTGGAGGAGTGACCATGTGTTCCCCGAGTTCAACCCTTCCTTACCTGCAGGACTGCCTGCCTCTGGAGGCAGCCCCAAGTGCCTCTACCCAGAACGGGGGAGCTTGCTCTCCTGTGAATCAGAAAGTACAGTAAATTCTCTATGGAGCAGTTACTTTGAGTACTTATTTACTAAACTCCAAGCATTTCACTTTAATTAAACAACATTAGAAAACTTGGCACATTTCTCATATGGCATCCTACAAATAGCATTGATTCTAGAGGTTTGGAGAAAAGTAGGCCCTGAAGTTGTCTAAAGGAATAGAAAAATTCGAGTTCTTTCTATGTACATTAAGAAAACAAATGAAAATTGGCACATTGTCTCTTCTAGAGAAATATGCAAGTCACAATTGCGGTTTGCCCATTTAATTGGTAAGATGTGATACGATCAAGGAAAAGGAAAGCTTTTAGATACCAAAATCTGAGCCTACCAGGAATTATTGATCAGTTGAATCAATAAAATAAAACAGAAAGAATATAATGAAAAGAAAAGAAAAGAAAAGAAAAGAAAAGAAAAGAAAAGAAAAGAAAAGAAAAGAAAAGAAAAGAAAAGAAAAGAAAAGAAAAGAAAAGAAAAGAAAAGAAAAGAAAAGAAAAGAAAAGAAAAGAAAAGAAAAGAAAAGTGAAATTAAGTGAAATAAAATAAACCAAAGGAACCGAAACCCCTCCATATTAAAGATAAGTAACAGGGAGTCTGATCAATATATTTTAGAATTGTACCAAATCTTCTACTGAATTCAGTGGTGCTGTGTCTAATAAGCTGCAAAAGAGTAGTACAATTGATAAAATTTTTCACCATTTGCAAATACACATAAATCTTTTGTGGAGAAAATTCATAGCTGCAAAATTTGACAGTAAAACAGATTATAAACTGTGTAAATATTTCAAGGAAATTAGCTGCAAATTGTAAATGGATTTTGATTATGTGTTTTTAAATGTTTCCTTAAATGCTTGTTCATAACCTTTTTTGGTTAATTAAGCTAAACATTTATAAAATCTATATTACTGTAGGGAATGATCTTCCTTCTTCCATTCTGTATGTTACTTTTGAACAAAAATGCTGATCAGTTCATAGAAAAACCTGAATAGTTAAAAAATTCATAAAATCCAATTCTAAAAAAATTGTGTTTATGTTGATAGTATCTTGAATAGCGTGTGCATTTATTATCTTATCAGTATGTTCCCAAAGCAATAACCTGCATAATTGTTCGGTAGAGATTGATATGGTAGAGATTTGTTATCAGGAGTCTTTGATTTCTGATCTTTTCCCCCTCTGATTGCTGTTTGTACAGCAACAACTTCTCTGCCTTGCCCTGGTAAGTCTTGTTTCCCAAGTAACGTAATGAAACATCATTGACTACTGAATTGTTTTCCCCCCCCCCCAAAATGCCCTTCATGGTTTATTTCACATTTATTTTTACCTGTTACTATTGTGGTCTCACCCAGTCAGGATTGGTGACATGCAGTGTATAAGTGCATGCAGTTACTGGGGAAAGAGCTGTAATGTTTCTCCCTTGGCCTCAGGGTACCACAGAAATCAGTGCATGAGGTGCGTGAGCACATTTTGAAATATTTGAAAATATTTCTGACTAGATGTTTGCAGAAAAAGTTCCAGGGACCTGGAATTTCCTACCCTGATTGCTCTGAAATAGCAAAAATACGATGACCATCTCCTACATTCTGCCACACATCTCACCCAATTTTCTAGGCATTTAAAAATAACAAATAGGCTAGACCATAGATCACTTTTTGAGAAGGAGAAGGGTAATGCAATGAATCATTTTGAACTTCTAAAACTAAACATCAACTTTGGAGATGTTTATTTTCTAAGCACGCAAATATTCCCACCGATCTCATTGCATCTGCCTTACTTTGTCTGCATCCCATAACGTTGCTGTATTGTCTTGTTAAACAACTGTTGTATCCCGAAGGTCTCTGCGCATCTTTGACAGATAGAGTAACGCCCGCATGCATCATGTGTAAGGGGCCTTGGGATCTTCCAAACAGGAGAGCGCTGAGCCTTATCTTAACTATACCCCCATATTTTTTTGGAGGTTTGTTGATCACTGAGATTATCATAATTTCTTCTTATTACTGCTTCTTTCAGTGCCTTAGGAGGGGAAATCAGTTCTAATATTTCCACTGATCCATGGAGGAACAGTAAAGCAATGGGGAAAAAGATACAAATATACTTGAGGAAAGAAGATAAGTTTCTCTGATGACAATGTAGTGGGATGTTTGGCTCATGACTATCTCTGCCTATTAATTTGCATTCTTCTTATTCTGCAAAGAAAAAAGAGCTGGGATTCATAACCACCTTTGTTGGTTTCTCATCAAATTGCTTGGGATTTATCCATCATAGGAAAAGTTTTAATTGCATTGTCAGTATTCATTAAACTGCATTTTGACTTGAAATTCATTTTCTGTCGTGAATGGAAAACTTTAAAAAATTATAGCTCCTTTAGGAACACTATGTGAATTCCTTTAACCATGAGACCAATGTTTTACAAGCTGAAAAGAGGCAACAAATCTGACTTTGTAAACACTTAGCACAAAAATGGATGTAAACAATAGTTTGAGCAAACGTTTATAGAACCTGAAGGAAAAGTAAATGTTAGATAAGCGAGAGAAGAAGAAAGGCCCTGAGAAGTGAGGAAGCAACTGCCAAAATGAAATGACCTACTGCTGTCCATCACTTGGCCATAGAGAAAAAACTGCTCCCTGACTCACCTTGTTCTTGTTAGCACAGGATGACATTGCAGCCAGGATGGAATGACCAAGATGACAAAACCCAGAAAGAGCCAGGAAAATCAGCAGTGAGACACAGTGAGTGACCACCCCTTCATCGAGTCTTCTGACAGCATTTTAAATTCAAGAGAAAGATACTTACGGAGTTCACAGCAATGAGTACACAGCAGTAAGCCTCACCTGTTTCAAATCCTATTTTAGTTCAGTGTCTGTCAATGTTTTTTTCTTAATTCTGGTGGTAGGAAGAAGGAGATGGCCAGCCTTGGGTGTCCTCAGAGGATATCCAGTGTGAGAATCCATCTTATGGGACTGATTGTATCTACTACGTTCAAAAACCCTGGGCAGAGATGTTAATTTATGATATTCTCCATTTAACCAAATTCCTCAGCACTTCATGTTCTCCAAAGTCTAATTAACCATTAGGTTATACATATTCTTTTAACTGTCAGTTCATTGTAACTTCTCCCTCAGGTATTTAACATCTTTGGATGCCCACTGTACTTTAATTTCAATATTTTTTTCTTGGTTATTTTTCTTTTTTTTTTTTTTTTCCCAATCCAGCAATCAGAGAAACCTGTCTGGTTTTAGACACTTTGGTTATAGTTTTTGAACTAAGTCTTTGGCTGTTCTTTCTGCTGATTTACAGCAGCTGACAGGTGATTAAAGCTCCATGTGTCCAATCACCAAGAAGTTATTTCCTTTTCTGCATTCTTTGATTGACAGGAAAGGTGAGAAATGAAAGTTCAAACAGACTGTAGCAAATGAGATAATTTTAAATTTACCACTGTGCAGAGAAAGCAGCACTTCACATTACGAAGCAGAGAAAAAATAATGTCCCAACTGTCAAAAATTTGACACTGTCAGAATCTTTATCCAATTATGGGTTTGATTTTCTTTTTGATTGCAGGAACTAAGACATGATTATGATGTGTCCTGGATTTAACAAAATGCATAGCTTTTTTTTTGTGTGTGTGTGTGTGTGTGTGTGTGTGTCCTTTGGAGATGTAAATGCCTTTTAATGCTGTACAAAATTCAGAAAACCAATGGGAAGGGTAGGGGAGAGGAGGCAGGGAAGGGGAAGGAGGAAGGGAAAGAGAAGGGGAAGTGATTCTTGAAATACTTGTAAATATGAGTCCAGATGGAACACATAAGTAGAAGATAGATGAAGTAACAACAGCAGAATATATTCAGAAGCAGTTTTGCTTGCTCTTGTAGCTTGTTTAAAGGATGCTCAACCAGGAATCTCTGTTTAAATCCAGGGGACCCATTAGACAGGGAGACAGACAGAATTCTTGCAGAAACAGAAGCTGCTCCAGCTGAACAGAGACTGTCACTGAAAGTATTCAGGGGTTTCACATGAACAGACTTCTCTTCTTTAATCCCTAGTGGTGTTCCTGGGTTGTGAAATAACTGTATTGGGATTACATGAGTCAATTTGTTCTGGTTTGACAACTCATCACACAAGCACTCGTGTCATGTATAGATACAGAGACATATGCTCACAACTATGATGTAAATGTAGACGCCTTTGGAAAGAGTACAGAGAACTCGTATTTCTTGATTATGCTTCTAATTGGACACTAACTGAAAAATATCCTTTCTTGCTCATTAGGCTGAAATTCTATTTCAGTGTAAAGTAAGCTTAGTAAGTTTCCTCAGCTTTTTACTGTTCAACTTAGCCAGCAGTTTGAGTCAAATTTGGACTACTGATCTTGTCTGGCAAATACTTAAATTCATTATTTGAAATCATCATTGCCTAATCAAATACTCCTAGTAATTTAGAGTGCTGCATAGTTGGTATTCTCATCTAGACAAACCAGGTAACCAGTATACTTTAACAACTTTAAATTTGCTTGGGTTTACTGAAAGGATGTTTGCTGTATGTTAAATTCATTAGGCTGTGACTTAACTAACTAATAATAGAACTTCATGCCTTGGCTGTAATATTATATGAATCTAATACTATTGGAATATTAGTTCTAGTGCTTACCTGTGTCTGCAGAAATAATTCCTGTTATTGTCACATGTACACACCAGCAATAAAAACCAAAGATTAAATCCTGATGAGTAAGATGAAAGCAAATTTAATTTGTCTCATTGTCTTTGAGCCTAAACAAGTATGCACATTTACTTTTTTTAGGAGTCTCTTGAGCAGACAATCAGGATTCCATGAGATTACATTTCCTGCTTCAGTGAATATTTGGGAATGTATTGACCCACTTCATCTCATTTGGGATTATTTTAAGTGTTGGAAGAATGATTAAAAGAGAAATGTAGTTAGCAGACTACACCTAAACTACACAGTGTTGTGATTTTCAAGCAGGAAACCGGAGACAAGTGACTAATAAGCACTGTAGATGGAGTTATGCTTTTTTTATTACACTTTTTCTGAAAACACTGGGCCTGCTTCCCACTGCAGTTTGCTCACAGTGATGCACAGAAAGAATGCAATGTCTCCTCACTTTCAGCAGCACGTGTCATAGTCTCAGAAATCCATGGGCATTTTGCCTAGGGAGCTTGTAATGGTTAATGCTGTGTTCCAGGCACAATGTTATTCTATGTTTTTAACCCTGGGAATAATGCTTATCTGTGAATTCCCCCATGATCTTGGGCTCAGCTGAAAATGCTAAGTATTGGAATGCTTTTGCTAGCAGAATAAGAACAAACTTTTATACTTTACAAACTTACAGATTTTTTTATTTCAGTCCCAGTTTTCTTCTATATTTTAAATGATTTGACTCCTCATCTTTGAGACAAATGCAATAGGAGCAACCCAAATTTTTATTTCAGCTATTTCAATTTCCATATTCATTGTATTTAATGTTAGATTTGGTCATGTTCCAGGATCATAACTGCCTTACAGCAGGAGCTATCTTTGAAAATGTTGTGGGATCTAACCTTGAAATATTTCTCTAGTAAGACAGTATTTTTTTTGTATTTTTCTCAAAGATTATCTACTTGGTCAGGCTTTCTACTTTTCTTAATGGCAGTTTTACATCTCATTTACCTGATTACCCAAGTCTGTATAGTGCAATTTCAGGCAAAGGTATCCTCCTTCCTATAAAAACTTTGGAGATAGACTTATGTCTGAACATTTAAGTGATTAAGATATTATTTCTTTCCTATTTAAAAAAGTTTAGAATTGTGAGGCTACAGGGATTTATATGAAATTTCCTTTAATATGGCAAATATGTCTTAGTTCTAGCATTATCCATGAAAGGCAAGAAATGTGAAACACAAGCTCTGTCCTCTGTGGGCAGAATGCCTCTGGCAGCAAAAACTGAAGGAGTGGACTTCGTTACCCTACATCTCCAAAGCAGCAGTAGTTGCAAAAGTCACAATATTGCCTTAAGGTTATTTCTTATCTTATCAAATGCCTTCAGGGGACTGTCAATCTTTGTTCTCTCTTACAGGCTGAAATTCTGTTCACTTTTCATATATTAAGGGAAGGAGTTAATATTTTTATATATATATATTTTTACTTTCTCAGAAATACATTTATATATACTTACATATCATTACAAGAATATAAACAGAATGCATATGCAATAAAAGAGAAAAGGGTTGGTTTTAAGAAATATTATTCAGCATTTAATATTTTCATGCTTACTGATGGATGACTTCTTTGGGTCACTTAAAAATATATTTTTCTCACCAATATAAGGTGCTTTGTAGTGATGAGAGAGGATGGCATTAAAGAAAGCAGAGTACCAAAGCTTGCTTATTGCTTTTCTTTAACAAAAACTGTGAATTTAAAAGTAATTGTAATCCAACCATTTAAAAAAATTTTAATGCTTTTCAGTTTGAAGTTCTGTCTAGTAAAAAATGTTGGCAACAGCTCTGATAAAGCTATGTATCACCAATCTTTCTCACTTCATTTTCTAGTAAGCCTCATATTTCTAATCCTGCCTTCATTTACATTTTCTTTTGATGAACTAATCTTGATCTTGAGTACAGCATACAGGCACTAGTGAGAATACTTTTGTGATAAAATCTGGAGCAAATATGCAGCCATTTGTAGCACGATATGATTCATTTTATGTTTATCCAGGTCACAGAAGTATTTCTAATGACTACCAATATGCAATTCCCATTGAAACTAAAATAGCTAGTATGCTTTGATGAATTTCAATTAATTTATGACTTCCTTTCTTATCATGCTATGAGTAATGCCACCAGCATTTCTCTTGTGTGGCAGTATCTACCTATAGTTGCAGCCTGTATGAGTAAATACAGGTCCCAATCTTAACAAAAGATCATTACCTGTTTGAAGAGGAACGTAATGGAGACAGTCAGTAAGTTTCACAAGGGATCACTGTTCCTGCTAATTGGCAGTTATCCTAGAACAGGAAAACTTGATAGTAAAACAAATTATATAAGCTATACTATACTGATGGTTCAGGATCTTTATGCTCCTTTTAATCTTGTATTACACAAATGTCTCTTGAACTAAGAAAAAAATAATCAGAAAGTTTTGCAAAAGAGAAGAATGCTATTACTGAGAGTGTGGCCTTTCCAACAAGTGCCAACTAACAGTGCCAATGATTCTAGCTGCATAAGTGGAATATAACAGCAGCTTGCAAAGAGCGTGATGCTCAAATTCTGTTATAAATTTTTATCATAGAAATTTATCATAGATGACTGTGCAAAAACCAGTTATTTCTATTTGCCTGTACACATCAGCTTTGTGAATTTTGAAAGACTGTGGTTATGTCAATACATGAGCATTAATACAACTAACTATGAGTTTAAGTTGTCTGATTTATTTTTGGTAATGAATATTGAGAGTAATCTAATGCATCATTTGTGACAATATAAACAGATTGATTACATATGTACCTAGTGCTGGGGCAGGCAATTCTGCTGTGGATCCAATCTTATTATCAGCTTGGGGATGAAGTTTGTTGCATACAAACTCTACTTCATATTTAATGACATAAGGAATCCCCTTGGACCAATGAAATTTTTGTTTGCATTCCCATTAGGTAAAGTCGTTTCCCAGTTTGGCATTACTTACTGCAGTTATGCAGCTGATGCAGGATTTATTGCTCATGTTTTTCAGCAGTCATAAATTTAACATATTCAGAGAACCTTTTCTTAGCAATCCACAATTATTTCTTAGCAATCCACGATCAGTTTTTTAAGCTGCTACATATTACTAACTCTTTGATCCAAACACACACTGTTTCTGCCATCAGAGTTTATGATGTTTGACATTTTGAATGGAACATACATTAACTTTGTTAACTGTCCTGGTTTCAGCTGGGACAGAGTTAATTTTCTTCCTAATAGCTGGTGCAGTGCTGTGTTTTGGATTTAGGATGAGAAAAATGTTGGTAACGCTGATGTTTTGGTTTATATATAGTTTATATTCTCATTTATTGAAATACTCTAATGAATGGCTATATACCAGTCTCATATAATATTGTTTCAATATGAATCTGTATTGCAGAGGTTTAGGTGTGCTGGAGGATAAAAAAAAACATATCCAGCTTTGGATAGAATGGTCAAAATGAAACATTGTCCTGACAAAAAGTCCCAAGTCCCTGGACTTAAATTTGGATTTCAGAGAGGTATGAAGACTGCACCAGACGCTTTCTGTAAATTCTACCCTTCCAGTTTAATTAACTTTTATATTTTATTTGGCTTCAAAGACATTTAATCAGGTGCAAATTGAATATTGTAGCTAAATCTTCCAGGACAAAGAAGAATATCTAGCTCTACTTTTACTCTGGTCTAAGGTCTACTTGCATTTACTCAAATGACAGCAGGATCATACCCCATAACAGAAAATTCCCTGGAAGGCAGCGATGAAGATTAAAATTAATTTTTAGTCCATAATGCTTTTCCTCTCTGGGCTTGGTGTGGATGGGATGGAGTTAACTTTCTTTACAGCAGCCCGTATGGTGCTGTATTTCTGATTTGTGACTAAAATGGTGGTTTTAGCACACTGATGTTTCAGTTGTTGCTGAACAGTACTTTCACAGAGTCAAGGCTTTCTCTGTTTTTCCCTCTTCCTCCTGCCGCAAGTAGGCTGAGTGTGAGCAAGAGGTTGGGAGGAGGCACAGCCAGGACAGCTGACCTGAATTGACCAAAGGGATGTGTTATGTCATGTAACTTCATGCTCCTAATAAAAACTTGTGGGGCAGACTTTTCAAGGTGGCCATTCTCCAGAGAGTGGCAGGGCACTGCTTTGCTTGTGACGATAGTGAGTGATTGCCTTTGTATCGCTGGACTTTTTTGTGTCTTTTCTTCATGTATTAAACTATATCAACTCATGAGTTTTTCTCTCTTTCACTCTTCCAGCTCTTTCCCCTATCCTGCTGAGCAACAAGTGAATGGGTGGTTGGGTGGGTGCTCAGCGGCTGGATCGAGTCAACCCACCACACCCACTAAAAGCGCTATTTTTCACAACCCCCCCAAGCTGCACTGTATTTAACTTGAAAATATTTTAGTAAAGGTAGTCCAATATGATGAATGCTACTGGAATCGTACACTACTGCTATCCAATTATTACTAATATTTATATTTGGCAGAATGTCAATGTAGCCCAGGAGCAGAAACAGCAGTAAGACACTCTCCTAAAAGCATTTCTAGCCCCTAACGATAACCAAATAATCATGGCGATGCATATATAACATGTCCAGCTACACCCGGAGGCTAACTTGCTGAATATAAAGTAGTGATTTTTTTTTTCTCCAAAACAAATGTAATGAGTATATTAGAAAAGATAATGAAATGCAGATCACACTTCACAAGATGAACTTTCAATTGCATACTTTTTATCAGTGACTAGGTCATTGCTTTTCTGTGTATGCCATGCTAAGGTGCCATACAATGCCAACTGAACAGAGACAATTACTACTTATAACTGCCAAATTCAGGGTGACTTCTCATATTACACCATAAACATCAGTGATAATGTCTGGACAAAGATTATAAGGTTTCATTTTTAGAATCTAATTTTCAAAGTGGTGCAAATACCTCCCCTAAATTCTGGTTGTTTTTTGTTTTTTGGGTGTGGGTTGTTTTTTTTTTTTTTTTTGGTAGCTAAACTTTGTCTGTGTAAAATGCAGGCACATTGCTCAACTGAGAAACTGCTTCAAAAAATTCATTCCATAGTCTGTAGTGGTTTTAGTTTTTACTCTTCATTATTGTGCTCAAAACTTGAAGGATATAGTAGAAATATCCCAGTGTGTACAGGGTTTAGAACTCAACCAGCCTTTACCACTTTATTTTCACATATTTTATTCTGGGATGGATTTGAGCAAATAAAACAAAGTTATAGTCAGTAATGTATGCCATATATGTTATATCAGATCCACTTACATTTCTGAGTTCTTGCAGGATATTCATACACCTACACATCAATTTCAAAATTACTGTTGAAGTAATGCAACATTTTAAAAGATGTTGTGATAAAGAACCATAGCAGCTCACGGCATTTCTGTCCAAGTTGTTTTCCATTAAAGGTATTGTTTGATATCATTCATCTTCAACATGTTGTGTTTCCTTTGGGCTTCTATTACTATACCTGCTATGTCAGTCCCATTGTAGCAATGACAGTGATTTATCAAACACATTAAATCTTCCGTATCTCTGGCTAGAAAAGCTAGTTTTTCAAATATTAAATCTCAGATGTGTCACATTTAACCTGCCCTGAACTCCTGAAGCAATTCTGTGCTGCTTTTAAAAAAAAATCAAATTTGATTTTATTAGTAAACTTTTTACCTGACTGTAAAACAGAGCATTATCAGCTGCTGAAGAGGTGTCACAGAAGCTTAAGAATTGTTTATACAAGGAAAACCAACTTATCCCAAAGAGTCTGTGATTCTTAAGCTTATCTTTCCACTTACCCTCTGATATGTCACTGTCTTCTTCAATTTTCTCTCACCATAAAAATGTCTAGCTGTCTCTTTAGATGATTTCTGCCATTTGCCTTACTGGGCACAGTGAACCAGGCTAAGCAGGTTAGTTTGTGTTACTTTGTCAAACCAGCTCCTGATTTAAGAGCTATCTATTAGATCATCTTGAAGTCTTCCCTTTTTCTGTGATCACTAACGTTGACACATCTAAGAGAGCACAGAGAGGAACATAAAAGACTACAAGAATATGCTAAAGGAAAGATGAAAAAGGCAGAGCACATTTAGCTTTGTCAGATATAAATTAATAGATTTAAAGTGACGGATATTCAAAGTACAAGTGCAAGGAGTGAGTTGGAAGTATTTTTCAGGTTGGTCAGAAGGAAATAAGCAGCATTCAGGGAATAACTGTATATGATGGATGTTTTCATAATGGTATATTTAATGATGTCAAGTGTTTTCTGAACACACTAGGAAAGAAAAGTTTGTATTCCAAAGAGCCTGAAAACTACAGTGGGCATTTTCAGAAGCATGGGCAAGAATGAGTCACCCGCACCCGGTGGGTTCCTTCTATGTATGTTGGCGGGAGTGTCTGTGCTTCTGAAAGTCTTTTTCTCTTTCCTAACCCTTCTTTCTACGTGCAATAGGTTAAGTAGGGGTAACGAAAAGGAACACAATTAAATGAACAGTGACTGAACTAGATATACATGCATGTCGGTTGTGAGTATGTGTAAGAGTTGTATGTTCAACATACATATATAAGAGTTCATGTTCAGAAAAATAAATCACATTTTCTTTCGCATTCTGACAGGTACAAGAGCTCCTCACTAGCTTCTTTTTTTAGTTGATAAGACTTCTTTCAGTAGGGGAGATTATTCCTTTGAAGCAAAGATATTAAGGTTATAACAAGCTAGCTAGCCTTCAAAATTATTATAAGGTAACATTTTCCAACAGTGGAATCTGTAACCTATAGACAGTAGTATAAAAACTTTGTGCTAGCTTGATACACATGGATGAGTTTCAGCCTCTAATAATAAAAGATGTATTTAGTATATCTGATGTAGCTTTAAAACCTAAAGTTACTTTAACCCACTCATAAGTAATCTCACTTAGTTAGAACCAAATCTTCACTTCGTTTTGAGTCAATTGCAAAACTCCCTTTACCTGCAATATAATAATACAGACCCAATAGATACAGCCTTTAGATAAGTTACCATCCATTCCTGTTAGGCATGGGTATTGCTTTCCATGTAAGATTGTATGCCAGTGGGCTGAACAACCAGCTGAGGAAGACGAATGATGCTCTGACCAGTGCCAGAGCTTCAGCCCCTGTCCTCAGGGATGTCTGACCTTGATTGACTTATAGAACAAAATATTTCAAATTAAAAACACAACCTACCTGAAACAGCCAGAAAATTTCTGGCTTCATTTCAACTACTTCTGCCCTTCAGACAGGGTAATAAGGTAGAAACCCAGGCTACTGCCACCTTGGCCTAATAATTCTGTGACAGCTTCCATGTTAACCTCTCTACATGTGGAGAAACAGGAAATTATTTAATTTCTGTCAAATAATTATTACAATGGTGTAATTAATATTAGTTTTATACTATCACATGTAATGAGAAATGGAAGATACAGTCAGGTTTTGCAGCTTGCTTTGTTTACTACTGTATTTAAAACGATTGAATTGGTTTTTATAATTATCTCGTTCAAACAGTGAGAGTATTCAGCTACAGAGTTGTTTCACTATAGCAACTTAACTACTTGGGAACAATGTCTTGGATTTTATTTTTTTTTTATTTTAAAATCTGTTCTCTGCAGCTCTTAGACTACCATTGAAAGCTGTTGATGAAGAACAAAATGCTCATTATTAACTCTTCTATGAATATATTTTCTCTGAACTCTGACATAAGTAGGGGTTAGGTTAGAAATGAAAGTAAAATAACAGAATACAGAATCACTGTATTGGATCTTACAGGCTGTCCTGGTTTCAGCTGCAATTAAGTTAATTTTCTTCCTAGCGGCTGGTAGAGTGCTATGTTTTGGATTTAGGATGAAAATAATGTTGGTAACACACTGATGTTTTGGTTGTTTCTAATTAGGGTTTATACTAAGTCAAGGACTTTTCAGCTTCTTGTGCCCTGCCAGCGAGAAAGCTGGAGGAGCACAAGAGGTTGGGAGGGGACACAGCCAGGACAGCTGACCCAAACTGGCCAAAGGGATATTGCATGCCACAGAAGATCGTGATCAGTGTATAACTGGGGGGAGGTAGCAGGAGGCTTGGCATTGCTGCTGGGGGACTGGCTGGGCATCGGTCAGTGGGTGGTGAGTAATTGTATTGTGCATCACTTGGGGTTTTTTCCTTGCGTTTTATTCCTCTCCTTTTCATTACAATTATTGTCATCGTAGTTGTTGTTATTATTATTATTATCACTTTGTTTCAATTATCAAACTGTTTTTATCTCAGCCCACGGGGCAGTGAGAGTAAGAGAGTGGCTGAGTGGTACTTAAGTGCTGGCTGGGGTGAACCCATGAGACAGGCTCAAGTGGGAACATGCAACATCCCTGGTTCACCTCTGCTTATTACTATTATTTTTCAATTAGATAGCAATACACAAACACATTTTAGAGGACTCCAACTTCATTAACCTGCCTGACCTTTGGGAATAATGTCTGGGGTTTCAGGGGAATTAAAAGGCATGGTGGTTTGCAGGAAGGTCTAATTCCATGGTTTTTTGATAGGTTGAGGAAACTTTGTTTTGATTTGATGAAAATTATAGTCACAAGTTCAGGATGCTGGGGAGCAAAACCAGAATGGCTCTTTTACAACCTCACTTTCTTATGCAGTTTTTGATTACTTTGGGATAAAGTAATTTCTTTCTCAACATATAGTTTATGTGTGTTTTTCTAATTCTCCCCATTCTTTTAACCTATTTCAGTGAAGAAAAAAATCTCCAGATTAATTTATTGTTTTTACACAAAACACAGAGACAAATATAAAATGTTTTGGATGGAAATTTAAACAATTAAAATCCTTGCTGTTATAGTTAATGAATGAAATCTTCCCACGAAGGGTGTCTTCTCTAACAGCATCATCCTGCCACATTTGAAGCCTCTTCCAGAAGCTTTATTTTTATTTGTGAAAGAAGCAGATCTGACTGATGGAAGCAGAACTAAGTATTGCTGAAGCTTTCTTCTGATGAATAAATCCCAAACCATCTTGAACTCTGGTTCTGCACATTATTTGATTAGGTCAGACTGACCCACTATCTCCTGAAAGGCAGCAATCAGGCAGTTGCCAGCTACAAAAAGGTTATGTGGCAAAACCAATGTAAATTTCATAGCACAGAGTGACAACTGCTAAAACTTTTCTACTTAAGTGGAAGCAGCAAGGGTTTTGGCAGCAAGAATGCAACAGCCACATACACTTTGTGATCCCAGAAGAAAAGGTTTCTCAGGGTTATGTGAGGACTGACATGCGTAGCGTCAAAAATGAATGCATTCCTTTATTTCCTGTGTATCAGTGAGATTAACTGTCTTTAGAAGAACAAAAAATATTTTTTTGATTTTAAACATGGTTTATGCCTAAGTTTTAATGCAATCTTCTGCTTTTAGAAAATAACAGTTTTCAACAAGGTCAAATACAGACCTTGTGAATGAATCTTCACCTACACAGCTAGAGCCATTTTCTCAAAGGTATGGAAGGGGCTGTTCATCTCCAGATTGCAATGCGAAATGCATAGTTGGACCATCTCCTTCAGACTAAGCATGAAGGAAATTGGTTTGCAATGAAGTCAGCTAAAAGCTGGCATAGTATCCATTAATAACATGGAAAGGACTCAAGTGTCTTGCGTGAATTGAGATAGGCACTATGATTCAGTCTCAAGACACAACCCGAGAACTTCTACGAATTTTTGGCATTCTTGGTAAGACAAGTGTTCACCAGCTCATGAATTTTATGCATTTCACAGAGAATTATGTCTACTTCCAACTTTTGCGTTGAGCCCCAACTTTTCTAGGCTTCTTTTTAGTATGCTTTCTGCTCCCTTAGTTGCATCTCTGACAGACTGAACAACTGGAAGTGAGCATATTTGACATTAAACCTTTCCAAGATCTGTATACTTATGCAATTCTTGTCTAAGTCTATGGACATCTCTCTATTAATACGGCTTTATATTTCACTTCAGTTGCTTTCAGAAAGTGAATTTCTCTGTAAAATGAAGTATGTTTTTTTCTCCAAGTGCAGAACTTGCCTTTTGTAAAGGTGAATATATCCTATTTATTTTCTTTACTCTAACCAAGGGTGCACTTCTTTTTTAGAAGTAGATCTTTTCTTCTTAATGCTGAGTACATTTACTGATTTTGAAATATCAGCTGACTTCATCCATACTCTGTCATTTCTCTGCTAAGATCCTCAATGAAAATACTTAGAAACATTGAGTCTATAATTTATCTCATAGAAACTCCAGTAATAATATTTCAGGAAATAAACTCTCTTTGTTGTGTTTGATAGGCATACTGAGTTCTTCATCCATCTTCCAATTTCTCTGTTCCCTTTTCACCATCATCAATTGTTTCCTATAAGTCAAATGAATTTACTTATAGAAAAATCAAAGGAAGTTATTAAATTAGTGGGGCATGACCTTAATTTCTTACAGGTATGCTACATTTTATTCAGTTTTTCATTTGTGTCCAGGTTCCATTTTATTCTTCTTCAAGCCTTTTTTAAAGCCTTGCATAATCCTTGTGAAAGGATGCATGATGGGAGATCCCAAGGATGTTTTACTCTCCTTCTTAATATGGATTTTCTCTACATTTTTTCTTCTCTGTGGCTATGTCTACCCTCAAATGAGTAGTGTAGTTTAATCATGAGTCAGACAATAAACTGTAAAAAAATTATAAATCTATATATCTATATCGATCTGTCTATCTACACACACACACACACACATATATATATATATGGATATATCTGCTAAGACACCCCCAGTACCTTGTACTATTTTTTCTGGGATAGGATTATCCAGTCTTCTCAACTATCATATACTTTGCAAGAGTAAACTCCACCTCCATATTCATTCATATGCCTGTTTTGGTTTTGCTTTCATGAACAATAGTGTCTTTGTAACTTGAACACTGAAGCTAAATATCAGTTCAAATTGGGAACCATGCGCTAACTCTTTTCCCACATTTTGTCATTGTTTAGTCACCTCCATCTTTTGTCCCCAAGAGCAAACTTTCTTTGTTTTAATACTTCCCTATATTTCTTGACTTTTAGTTTGACATACTTTTCTTTGCTGATCATCTCTCCTTTTTCCCACTCCTTTCAGTAGCTATATATATTTTGAATATCTATCTCAAGGTGTTCATGCTGGTAAGTGTAGTCTTTTTTCTCCAAGGATTTATCTGTCTTTTTCTGAGATGTGGATCCTGAGTATTTATAGTACCTTCAACTGAAATAAATTCATGGCTTCTGTCACACTTCTGTCCCTCAGCAGTTTGCTTGATCTTGCCCATTTTTTTTTTTTATTTTTTCCCTCTATTTCTGCCATTTCAAAACTATGTACTTTAGTTATTTATTTACCATTTAATCTTCTGGGTTTGGTTGTTCTTAACACCAGATGTATCTTAAGTACTTACCAAACCTAAGCTTAAAATAGCATTTCCTCTTTTGTATTCTAAGTTCTTGATAAAAAAATCTCTCAACTACCATCTCCAGGATTAACTGTTCCTATGAATATTTGCTGCATTTATTTGTCAGTCTACCTCCAGTAGCTTTGAAGTTCTCATAGATGTGTAACTCTTGGTAATATTTCTCCCTCTAGAAAATCCATGGAGATCTCTATCCTTATCTATATCTGACACAAAACCTCCCTGTATCCTACCTGTAATTCATCTTTTATCATGCTTCCCCATAGGATTTTTGACTCCAAAAGATTGTACTTTATGCATCTCATATCTTTTTATTTCCTGAAGTTTTTCATATCCTTAAGATACAATCACCTTATGTCTTTATTTCTGTCTGTCCTGAACAATGCATATCTTTTCATACCTGTGTTCCTGCCATGGCTGCTGGAAAGAAGAATATTATTTCTCAGGTCCAGCCCTAACAATTCTTGTTCCTCAGTTTTGCCACTGAGACTGCTGACATTAATATATAGCATTTCAATTACTTTTTACTGACCAAAAACTAATTTCCTTAGCTGGATTAATCTTTCACTATCAGTTTCAGCTAAGTGGCTACAGCTCCCATCTATATGAGTATCTTCTGCTTTCTATCCATTCTCCTGACCACTGATAATCTTTTATACATTGCTGTACCTTATCTTTCTGATTTCTTTCTCCCTGTATATTAAAACCACAAAAGATCTGTAGAAAGGTTAATAAAATAGAATATTAACCCTTAGAAGGGGAAGTAGCTGTTTTTATTTGGTCTAAAAGTCATCACAAAATTGGCTTTTAAGGATTTAAGGATTGGATCGCACTTGAGGGAAAGGAGGAGATGCTGTGTAACCATAAACTTCATTTCTTTTACCCCAAAAGATCCATTAGTGCAAAATGACAAACTGTAGTAGCCATTCTTCATCCTCATCACTCCATTTCATGCTGTTTTCATTCATAGTGAACTGGATCTGAGCACAATGGCGACTAAAGAAGGCTACATTCTTTCCTTTAAGTATTATGGAGGGAACTATTTGTATTTAAACTCATTTCTGAGATGAATGCATAGTCAGCATTGTAGAACATATGAAAGCCAGTTATTACTGAGATGCCCAAGAGCATATTTACAAGACTGCAAATGACTGAGGTACCATTACTTAGTGAAATACCCTTTGCAAGCATTTTACTCAGATGTACTGCTGAGATGCAGTAAATGAACGCAATTACTCCATTGAAAATGTAAGATAAAATGGATTAATTTATATAATCTGAAGACTGCTAATATGTAGATATGTATTTAATTTGAAATTACATTGAAACCCACTTCCTTCAAGTTTTTGTTTAGGATTATGAAATGATGACTAGCTATAGTTCACTTGGAATAATAAGCTAGCAATGTTGCAGCCAACTGCCTTGCAAGACATTATTATTTTGATTTTCTAGTTTTGTTGTTTAATCTTTCACTGGTTTGATGTAACTTAAGGTGGTTTAGCTTTAGTATTTTTAAATTTCCTGTTTCTTGTTTGCTATAAAATTACAATTACATTGAGTTACTCTTAGTTAAATGAACAAAATGCACTAAAACCTGCATTACTCAAAGTTAATCAGATTTTCTAAAACACTTCCTTATATTTCCCTGTTGATTTTCACTTCCTAAATCTTCTGTTTCACACTTTTAAACAAACAGGATTTTTACAACACTGCAAACATACTGGAAATATTTACTTGGGGCAAACTACAGATACTGAAGTTGCTCGGGATCTTCCAAATTAAGGTTGAGATTTTGCACAGGGTTATGCAGAGAAGAGTGTTCCATTGTTTCCTCCTAGCCTTTTGCGTTCAAAAGCACTGCAGCTCCACAAAAACCTCTTATTATTTTATAGAGCAGATTCAAACCACCCACTGCAAGGCTATTATGGTTACAGTACACTATTTGACCTCTTTCTGTGCTCCTTCTTACAGGGGAGAAAGCCTCTGGTGCTGTGTGTCAGTATTGCCGGCGGGTCTCTATATGTGCATCTGTTCTCCTTAGTGCACTTTGACACACAGAGTTGCCAGAAGCCTTCTTTCTTCATGGCTCAGTAGACCACGTCCTTACTCTACTGACAACTCTGTCAGCAATATGGGGCTTACCTCTCCTGCTTGCAACTTTTCCATCCCAGATATCATGTTGGTTAGTTTTGGCCCAGCATGGGGCTAGCTAGCTTTCATATGGCTGTGGCTTGATGCTAAATCTGATGCCTACTGACTTGAGATTGTCACTGCCTTTATATATTTGAGAGTGGAGATAGAAGCAAAATCAGTATTTGTGCAGAAATAAAAAACCTTGGGTTTCAGCATCATGTGTTCAGTAGTCACAAACAAAGAGCTATGAAATATAAACTGTAACAGCGTTTAATACTTACCCATGACCTTGAAAAACCTTAAAGACGCGTTTCCTGTGGACAGATGGCTAAGGAAATTTCAGCTGATAAGGCAAATGGTAAGTACCCATATGCACAGAAAATAATTACAGTAATTGTTTAACACACCTTTGCTGTAGTTAGTATTTCATTAGGTCTTTTATAAGAAACTGGTGGGTTTGGATTTTTGCCTGTTTTAAGAGGGAGGAGAATTTTTTAAAAGTAGAGAAAATTCTGTTCATTCACTTTTAGGTTGTGTGAAGGTGAAACCAATGTTGCTTTTTCATTACACAGATAACAGACTAAAGGTTTCCCAAATGTAACTCAGTGCATCTTCACAGTGGGGAAATTTGACTGATAAATAGTCAGCAAACTTCATAGAGTGAACTTTGCTATTCAAAACTAAAGCATATTCTTAAGTATTAAAATTCCCCTGTTTTTATTTTTAAAGGTTTTATCCCAGCTTTTCTTATCATACTATTTTCTATGTTTTAATATGAGGATTGATAAATAAGTAATCCCTAAAGGTCATATTTCAGATATTGAGGCAGCTTTTGGAATTACCTCGAAGCTCCAGATTTACTCAATAATTGCTAATTATTGTTACTCTGCACTAAATGACAGAGAACAAACCATAGGCCCAAAAGCAAAGATCATCCATCATTTGCAATATTAAAATAAAGCACTATTTTTTCCTGAAAATAAAAACAGGAGTTAATTTAGGGAAGTTCCATGACCATTCTTATACAGGAGACTAGATATCTTGATCATCCTAGCCTCTCAAGGCCTTTCAGTCTACTCATGTCCTTCTTAATGTAAGGACAATGTATTTACAGGCATAGATGCTTGTAGGAATCATGCTGAAAATTTAGGCAGAACGAGGAAAGTGTGAACCCCAAGTTTATAAAGGTTTCACTGGAAGATGGTATAGTGATTCCTCCTTTTAACAAAATAAAGGATTAACCAGCAGGTTTTGATGTTACAATTTTCCTGTTTAAAAAACATTTGAATAACAAGACTGACAGCTTTCTGTCTTCATATCGTTTTGTATGTCTGTATGTTGCCATCGTTTGTCTCTATACAGAAATTAGTGCCTTACTTTTTTTGACTTACCTGAAAATATAGTTGTTCAAGACTTAACTAAGATGACAGAAGTGTCTGTCTATCCAAAATTAGTGTGGTACCTCAGCTACTATCCTAGTAGTGACTAATACATAAAGTGATTGATGCCCTGACAGTACTTGGTAAACCATATGCACCTAGTTTACATGCAGTGACTTCTACATTTACTAAGTTTTCTGGAAGGAAGAAGATGTGGACTTCTAGAGAAGAAGATGTGTTCTGAAGTCCAAAGCTGAAGACTAGGGCCAGAAACTCCTAGGGCATATTTTTTAATTTGCTATCTGGTTCTGTATATCAAAATGTCTGTTAATTTGTCATGTTTCTGAATATGAACAGTGATAAGCAGGACAGCCTGCTCTTCAAAAAGTGCTGTTCACTGACAGCCCCACTGACTAAATATGTTTTTGTCAACATACTTAAGGAATTTGAAAGTCACATTGTTATTGTTTATTCTAAACCACAGTATACTAAGCAAAATATTACCCAGTTCTGCATGCTAGTAAGTGCTAATTGCATCATGAGCAGCAGGTTTTAACGCTTTCTAGAATTAAACTAAATTATAAAGTTATTAAAAAAATAAAGATTAGTAATAACTTGTAAATAAAATAGTTTGGGAAATGCACTTGATAGTTTCTTCCTGTTAGAAAAAGCATGTTAAAATCATTGAGCAGCAATATATTTGAAAGCCTGTAGGAAGTAGCTGCTTTTTGCACAACTCAGATCGAGCGGTGAAGGGGCAAAAAGGTAAGTGTCTTTTTATATCATAGAAATGCTCAAGTTTCCCAGGGCTGTCTCTGAGAAAGTCGCAATACCACTCTCCTGGGGGGACAATGGAGATATAAATGTACAGATAAGCAACTTCATGATACTCCAGAACACACAGCACTTGTAATACGGAGCCTCTGACAGGTGCATTATGCTATAGGTGGCATGAAAGGATAGTTTTCAGGACAGGATGTAGCCCAGAAGGATATTACAAGGACTTAACAAATGTATGTTAAAAAAAGAAAAGAGGAAAACAGCCACCAAAAAAAAAAAAAAAAAAAAAAAAGTATCTTATCATTCTTTGAAGTAGTTCAGGCATTAAAATAATATTATCAGCTAAATCATAGTGTCAGTGGAGGATTTCATTAAAGATGACCTGCTTAGCCTTCCCCAGAGCAGGAGGGACTCTGTTCTTTTCCAGGATACAATTTATTCTCCAGCATGAAACTTGAGCAAACATCAAAACAAAACTGTTCCCCTGCCTACCACAGGTAAGGAAATTGAAGAAACATATACTCCCCACTGTCTTCTTTTTAATCCCCCTGCTTCAGGCCTGTTGCAGGATCCTACAGCTCTCAGTCAGAACCGAGCCACTTGCTGATTTTTATAATCACCGGTTTCTTTCCCAGTAGGTCTTGTAATTGAAGTGTGCACCTGACTGCAGGCTAAGCGGGCCCTAAATGACCAGCCCTCCCTGTTAAAGGAACCAGTGTCCCTTCAATAGACTACCCTTGTCATAGTCAAAGAGTCCCCTCCTACAGCCCTCTCAGGGACCACCCCCTTTCTTTCATAGAATTCCTCCAAGTTTCTATAAGTGACTCCATGATTTAACTCTGTGCTAATAGCTACATTGCACATATCCACCTACTAGGCTTAACATTCGCAACATCAGCAGCAGATGCATAGCTTTGATCTTACGTCAATGTTTTTTCCTTGATCATCTGTATCACAGAAGAGCATGAAAAAACCAAACCAAAACAACAAAAGAAAACCCCAACACAGAAACATAATTTAATCAACACTTTTAAAAAATAAACAACCCATTTCTTACTGGTTTTTTTTCCATATGTGCTCATATTCTCTTCAGAAATACTCAGTGCCCTGAGATGCAAGAAAAATACATAATCAGAGATTTTATTTAACTCAGATTTTATGTGAGCAAGTTATACATTGACTCTAGAAACTGCCTGGGCTCCTAACTGTCCTGACGTATCTAGAAATCCTGACTTAGACATCTCTGCTAACTGCCTACATTTAAGAAGTATGTCCTGTAGTTCTGCATCTCTGAAAGGGACATAATGCTCTTCTATTTTCATAGAACCATAGAATAGTTTGGGTTGGAAGGGACCTTAAAGATCATCTAGTTCCAACCCCTCTGCCAAAGGCAGGGATGCCTTCCATTAGATCAGGTTGCTCAAAGCCCCATCCAACCTGGCCTTGAACACTGCCAGGGATGGGGCATCCACAGCTGCTCTGGGAAACCTGTGCTAGTGTCCCACCACCCTCACAGTAAAGAATTTCTTTCTAATATCTAATCTAAATCTGCCCTCTTTCAGCTTAAAACTATTACCCCTTGTCCTATCGCTACATGCCCTTGTCAAAAGTCCCTCTCCAGCTTTCCTGTAGGCCCTCTTGAGGTGCTGGAAGGCTGCAATAAGGTCTCCCTGGAGCCTTCTCCAGGCTGAACAACCCCAGCTCTCCCAGATTTCTCCATAGGAGAGCTGCTCCAGCCCTCTAATCATCTTCATGGCCCTCCTCTGGACTTGCTCCAATGGGAGCATGCCCTTCTTATGCTGGGGGCCCCAAAGCTGAATGCAGTACTCCAAGCAGGATCTCAGAAGAGCAGAGTACAGGGAGAGAATAACCCCTCTTGACCTGGTGGTCACACCTCTTTTGATGCAGGATACAATTGGCTTCCTGGGCTACAAGTGTACACTGTCAGGCCATGCTGAGCTTCTTGTCAACCAACACCCCTAAGTCTTTCTCTTCAGGGCTCTCTCTAATACATTCACCACTCAGCCTGTATTTGTGCTTGGGATTGCCCTGACCCACACCCAGGACCATGCACTTGGCCTTATTAAATTTCACAAGGTTCATGTAGCCCACCTCTCAAGCCTGTTGAGGTCCCTCTGGATAGCATCCCTTCCCTTCAGCGTGCCGATCACACCACACAGCTTGGTGTCATCAGGAAGCTTGCTGAGGATGCACTCAGCCCCACTGTCCATGTCACCAACAAAGATGTTGAACAGCACCAGTTGCACCTGAGGAACCTGAGGAACACCACTCATCACTGGTCTCCACTTCACCATTGAGCCACTGACTCATTGAATGCAACCATCCAGTCAATTCCTTATCCACTGAGTGGTCCATTTTACAGTGCTACTGTAAAAATAAATACATTAGAAAAGAGGTTGGCTGAGAGATGGTAGTAAAGAAGATTGTTAAGAGATAGTTAATTCAGTGAAGATAATGTATCATAGTCCCTCGTATAAAACACTTAGCTCATCTTGACCTCTAATCATATTTACTTCATCATTTGAAAGCAAAGTTTTATTTGGTTGTTTTTAAATCTTTTAATACTTAACATTTAATCATGTACATTTGTGCATCCATAAAGTAAATTTTGTGGTATGGTGTAGTAAACTGCAAAATCTGTTACAGCAGTTAGTGTTTTTAGAAGTCACAAGAATAACCTGGTTAGGCATTACAACCTGCTAAGCTTGCTTCTAATGGGTGACATATGCCAAACAGGAAAGGTAATGTTCAAAGAAGGAAAACTATTAGATATTCTCTCTCTGTGACATCTGCAGCTTCTGGTACCAGCTCAGAGAAAACAAATCTTTTTCTTTGTCTGGCCAATCATCGTAACAGATCACATAGCTTATTACCTTTGATATAAACTAAACCACAACATTAAAATGGAAAACTTATTCTGATAGAGAACTAGTAACAGATAATGATTTGTTGCTTTCCAGTCGTGCTTCTTTTATGTGTCACATTTAACTGAGTACAAGAAATAAACACACTTACAGATCAATATATAAATGAAACTGTTGATCTCAGTGATGATTCTGTATTAAACCAAACCAGCTTGTAAATGTGGTAAAGTGAATATTCATTTTAGAGACACAGAAGTTAATGAATTATCTCCCAAATAAATGGTGGGGTACCCCTTATGTTCAGTTACATTTGAAATAAAGGAAATTGGCTTAAAATAAATTCTAATGCAAATTAGAAACACTGTAAAGCAGCTGATTTTCAGTTTTCTTAGAGTAAGTAACCATTAGAAATGTCATTCAATGCAATCATATCTACATATTTGCTGGGCAATGTATTATTCTTTTAGATGGTTTTAGGAAAATGACTGTCTGAAAATCATATTGGTTTGTTTACACTGAGCAAGTCCAAGGCTGAAAAAAAACCAAAGCCAGGGTAAGTAAATAAGAAGAATCTGTGAGCTGTCTTGCTGAGATGATAATTGTATTTTGACTATGGCTCCTTGTTTTTGCAGTACTAACACACAGGAAATGGTATTACGTTAAATAATAATTGTTTTCCTAAAGGGATAAAGTTCATTTCATGCTGTAGTATGTTAACTTAATAAAGTAGCACACTACTACATTAATACATTTAACTCAATTTTATAGAATGCCTTTATTGCATAGATCTATGAAGCTGCATAGATTGGCTTTGCTAGGCTTTGTAGGAACCTCTTCATTAGTTTCAATTTACATGGATATATGTCTCTTGAGGTGCGCTTTAATTTCTGAATTCAAAGCCTCAAATAGCACCTGTGTTCCTATCAAAACATAAATTACATATACAAAATTAGATCCAAAAGGACTGTATACAAGAACGCAGCCAAATCCCTCTAAACCAACCTCTATTTAACCCTGGAAATGCTTGAAAATTCCAGGCACATCAGGTGCCGAGACTAATTTTCCCTAGGTCTCTAAAAATCAGCTTCAGAGTAAGCCCTAAAGCCCTGCCAGATGGATAGTGCTGAACAGCTGGGCGCGTGGCTCACACGCAGACCCTGCCAGATGCCCTCAGTAAAGGTATTTCTCTTTCTCAGAGGTCGTGCCTTGCTGAGCCACCTCAGGTCCACATGGAGAGAGTGCCCTCAGGTCTGGCACACAGGTCCATGGCAAGGAGCACCATCTGGGCCGGGGAAGGTCAAGAAAGCCTGAAAGGAGGGCAAATGTGCAGGGGAACAGATTGTCAAAACAGAAATATAAACACCAAGAGCATGGCCTCAGCTTACCTCTGAATTCCTCGTTAGCCTCTGTTTACTCCTGTTTGCTGACTCACCATCAAAAGAATAAAGAAGTCTTCTCTAATTAACGTGTTTCCAAAGGGCCATCTACTTTTCTGGATTATCGGCTCAGACCAAAAAACGCTTACCTCTTTTAGAAATATTTGAGCATGTACTTATGGGGGTTTTGGAGAGGAGAGGAAGAAGAGGGACAGGAAAATGGTGCCTTCTGTCTGGGATTTTTTGTCCACACTGTGAATCAGAAATACCAGCCGTTACCCTTAGAAGCACATGATGCAGCCTTTTGATACTTAGCTGCTGGACCAGTGTGTGTGAAAGCCATCCACAACAGTTAATCCTTGGAATTAGTGCGGTTTCATTTCTCTCCTGACTCTATGGGATGAGTTCAGTTATTTGTCTGGAACAGGATTTTTAAAGAACTACTCTGTTCAGTGGTGTGAGAGAAAGGCAGAGAGAGACACACAGGCACTCTTGAGATCTTCAGTGCCTGAGGGCATTTCCTATTTCTTGTAGCATTGAACTTATCTGTGCTCCTTCAGAGGAGCAAAAAACAAGATGAAATAATTTCTACTTTATCACCAGCCTCTGAACATTTCTGTGCTACCCTTTCCTGTCACCCAGCAAGGGCTGCATTCTCCTTCCCAGTCCCAGATGATTAAACACTGTCACCCAGCAAGGGCTGCATTCTCCTTCCCAGTCCCGGATGATTAAACACTATGCTTTCTCTTAGGCTCTGAGAGCTGCTTTTGGGTTAGGAGTATTAAAAGCTAATCACAAGGAACAGTCCTACATGAGAAATCTTCAGTGCTTTCTTGTCCTCATTATCAGTGGGATAATCAACTGAATTATAGAATCAGCTTTTTTCCAGACAATGAGCTCTCTAAGGAAAACAAAACAAAGCAAAGGCTGTTCACTTTCCTCAGTGATACCTCTGTGTCATCTGAAATAAAGCATCAATAGTCCTAATTTTGCAAGAAGTCAGCACTCTCTCAAGTAACTTAAATGACCTGGCTGTAATTTTCAGAAGTGATGGCATCTATCACCTTCCTGCATTTCCAGCTGTGCAGAATGAGCTTTCTAACCCTGAGCAAGAGAAGTCAGGCAGAGTGTGCATCTAGGTCACATAGAAAACATGCATTTTGTGTATGTATATCCATATATCTTTCTAAGCTGCTAACCACTGTAACATTCAAGCTCTTCATCTGTATCTTTGTGGAACAGGTTAGCATCATTCAACACTACTGTACAAATAGTTTCTTTAAAAAGTTTGCCATCCTAATTCCCTGGTGACTCATTTCCCTAAGCAATTTCAGAGACCATGTCCCATATCTGTGAGCAACGTGGGCACATTTAGTACACTGATTTTCACTGAAAATGAATGGGATTTTGTCATCTGAATTCATTATGAGCTTTTGCAAAATGTGTCTTAAATAACTTGCCAAAGGTCACAGAGGGATTATTTAGTGAAATTAGGAGTGTTGCTTTGATTGCCTGAGGTCTTATCTGGTATTACCACCTACCCATCTTACCACCTCCACAACCTGTCTCAGCAATTCTAACATTCCTCAAAGAACTATATTTGGAGTAGTGCACAGCAGAAAGAGGTGGCTTGTGTTCTTCTGACTTCATTTTAACAAGTGCATAATGCTCTCTGGATATGGATTTGAAGGCCCTCACACAACTGACCATTCCCTCCATGCATTTCAATATATCCTATTTCTTTTACCCTGTGATATGCTGGTTATTTATGAAATTATTTATGATATGTAGAGTGTGTAGTAACCATATGTTTTGAAATAATTCCAGAGTTATATTATTCTAAGGCCAAATATGAGCCCAAATAGCATTATAAATTTACAAATTTTTGGAGAGGTGGGGGAAGGGGATTTAAGTATATAGCCACCAAGTCCCAGGGAAGCTGGAAAGAGTCTTTTGAGGTTTTGACACTCTGCAGTGAACTTAAGAAAAGTCAGTCAAAATTCTAGACAAGCTTTAATACTGATGAGATTGGCTTCTCTGACCTCACAGGTATAAGAAAAACAGCTTAGGTAAAACCATCCAGTAGGAAAAACCATTTGGATTATAAATTAGTATATTAGGAAGTGTCCTGGGAAAGGGGTGGCTTGTAAAACTTGAAAATAGGAAACATTTGCGCTGTGACTAGATTCTTCATAAAAATTTAGCCTGGCTGTTTAGAGTGTCCATTTAAGTTTTAGAAGAACATTTTTCACAAGATTGAATATAATAATAGTTTTTTCACTTGTCGGCTGAGGAATGAAGATTCAAAATATACAAGCAAGTTTCAAAAGATGTAAAGTGTATTTTGTCTGTGTTGCACATATGTAGATAATTCATACATAAAAATATGTGCATATATATATACATATATATATAGATGCAAATTGTTATATACTCCATAAGACTCTTTGTAAAGATGACAAATTTGATGTGTTTGTTAAAAGGGGCGATTGTTACTCTGCAGGTAGACAGGATTAGAAGACACAGTTTATGGAAAAAAACCACCATTAAACTTGAGAGTAAAATATTACATACCACAGTAACTACCAATTATTTATCTTATAGTTCAGATAATCCAAGTTCTTACTATCAGCTCTGCTTTTTATTTATTCTGGGAAAGGGTTGGTTTCTACATCTACTGAAGCCAATTGTAAACTCCTGCTTATTTTAGTATGAGAAGGATTCAACTGAGATTGTACTGATTAACCTCCATTAGTTAAACATTGAATTCCATCCACTGCCTAAACACAAATTTGTCAATACCTAATGGATCTACTTGATTGTTAAAAGTGACTTGGTGTTGTAAAACTGTCTGTATTTCAAAATGCAGTTTGTCTTTCTAGCCTCCTCTGGATCTTGTGAAGTATTTTGGGGGGGACGTTTGAAAGGGAAAAATTTTACACCTCAGGAGAAATTGTTAGCTGGTGGCTGAAGTTTCTGGACAAATTAGAAACTCTAATTCCAGTTACCATTCAAGCAATACCTTCAGTTCTTCCTTTCCCAGAATTTTATTTTTGTTTAGTGCAGGACACACACAGCTACATAATCTTAGGTTTTACTTATCTTATTGTTATTGTTACCTGTGATGAAGACATGTTTAATGCTCTTAAAGAAGTTCCAGTTTACATGGTAGTTGAGCGACAAAGCAATGAAGCAGCTTGTAGCATCCCCAGAGTCTGAGACTCAATAGATGTCTGACGTGCAGCAGTTCTTTTTGTGAGGCTGTGGTATGTTTATGCCACTACAAGGTAACACACCAACATCTGGTTTCTTTGTCCTTCAGAAATACTGCACATCTTATAACCTAATATCTGTTTCGTGCATGGGAGTACATGTCATCAGTCCTTACAATCCTATTTGTGCTCTTTAGGTATTCTGTGCTTGGTAAATCAGGAGAAACCAAATTGCACTTACAGAGGAGATGTTAAACCAACTCACCATACCTCTTTCTTTGAGAAGCAATATTGGCTTGGTCACTGGGTCAAAAGGCAGATTCTGGGTGGCTGGCTTAATTACAAAGACAGCTTGCTTCTTTAATATGCTTTATTTTCTTTTGCATATAGAACTTCTGTTACATCTTCTAGAAATTGGCTTTATTCACAGTGCATTTTAAAAAGATGTCTTCTTCAACAGTAAGTGATGAAGTCCTGTGTTGAACTGAGTGCTAGAATTTCACTTCTGATACCATGTTTGTTGAGTTTCCTAACCAATCATACAATCTGATGAATACTCATAATGAAACAAACTAGCCAGATTTTAAACAGAATTTAAACAAAATAAAATCCTGCTTTCCCAAACTAGCACACATTTGGCTTGGAAGTTTGTACTTTTAACTATAGTCTCACCATAAATCATCCCTAAGAAAGGAAGAAGACATAATTCTGGCCTATATTGCTAGTCCTTATATTTTTTAAAAAATAATTATTTGCAATCTTTTTTGATACATGAGAATCAGCTATTTCAACTTTTATTTTTAGAAGCTGAAAAGACATCAGGGCTAAGACAATCCTGTTCAAGTCAGAATCAGATGCTTTTACCACATTCAGTTTCCCTGGCATGGTAAACTATTTCTTGGTGGACCGATGTATAATTTTATTTTTTTTTTTAAACTTGTCTGGACTGGGCTTTTTGCAGCACTGGGACTGATTTTCTCTTTTATTTTCATGCCTGTGCCATCTGTAGTTTGACTCTTTCTTTGCCCTAGCACTATGCGCATAAAACTCATTTGATCTTCAAGTTCCCCAGGAGCCTGGCATCTCTCTGAAATGTGAAGAAAGCAACAAGAAAAACCTAAGGCTCAGCAAGAAGTTATTACAGAAAGAAAACACTAGTAGGGGCTCAACTATCTTTTGGATGTAAAAGCTCTTTGAAGAGTGGGAGGAGAGGTTATTCCTAAGGAGGGTGGTAGTCTTAAATTTCTGGATCTCCTCGAGTGCTCTCGGTATTAACACTTGTGTACGTATACAAGAGGTGTACGATCACCCACACTCAAAGGCATTTAGGTTTCTAAGTCCCACTGATTGGTAAATGGTAGAATTTCATGGGAGATCAGGTTAGTGATAAACTAGGAAGATCTCATTTTTCACTGCATAGAAGTCAGGTACCACTTTTCCTTTGCTGGAAATCAGCCAGCAGTGAAAAATAGCTTCTAAAGTTATTTAAAAATAGAACTAGATGATGAGTACAGGGTGAAAATGATGGTGGAAAAACAGTCCTTTTGACTCAGGGAATATAAATAAGTCTGTTTGACCACCAGTATCTCATCTGATTTATGAGAGCCCAGAAGTCACAACTCCAGAGGGCAGTTAAAATATTTTATGTGACTGATAATGACCACACACTCACCTCCTGAGGTAGAAATATCTCCTCTGTATTCATTAGACCAGAAGTGACTCTTTCCCACAACATTGTTCTTTCACCACTGCACTCTTCATACCCTAAAGGAAAAATACTTTTGGGTTTCTTTTTAAATAAAAAGTTTTATGTTTAGAAACAAACCAATCCGTACAAGGAAACAACTGAGATATGACTATAGTCAGAGAAAACTGCAATAATTATGAATTGCAATAACTACAGTAAGTCAATTATAAGAGCTATGGGCTCTTTCACAAAAGCCCCCCAGACGGAACAGGCTGACCTAGGTACACAGATCCTACTGAGTTGAAGCTGTAAGAAAAGATAAGTGGCTTTAGGTGGATTTCACTTTTCCCATGACTGCTAGTTATTATATTGTTATAAAGTATTATTATAAAGTAATTTTTTACCATGCTACACCAGTTTTAAACTCCATGGGGTTTTTTTATCAAAAGTCAATAGAAATAATTTTCCTAAATAATTATGAAGCTTTCAAAAATTGTGCACTATCAAACAGTTGAATCTAGAAGCGACTGGATCCGTATGATGTACAGCACATTCATGCAGCAATTTGTAAAACTATACATTTTGACACCGCTGCAGTAGAATCAAAACACTGTACAGTAGGAGGAATAGAGGTCATGGAAAAAGTCCCAGGTGGCTGAGTTCTGTTGGTCACTACTTTGCTTAATTCTGCTGAAGGGTGAAAGAGAAAATAATTATTTTATATGTAAACCATGTGCTAGGGCCCAATGAAAACTAAAAAACATCCAGAAATTACGATTTCACAGCATGTAGGGCAAAATTTTAGTAAAAGAAGTCACACAGCTTATAGATTATTGGTAAAGTGAACTGTAAACCTCAGGTCCTTTTTCACATCTACCCTACAAAACAAAACAAAGCCCCAAAACCATCATCTCATGAAAGAAACATGCAATTTTATGTGTCATCAAACACATGATCATGACCTTGATTGCTTCAGCTCAGGATATTCTGAAGCCAGAATAATAAGGATGAAGAATGTGTAAGACAACACACTTTCAGGTTTCTCAGTAAGTGTAGAAGCTATTTTTATGCAAAAGTTGTCATTACACACTAGCAGTTTATTAAAAAGAAAAACAAACAAACAAAAAAAAAACCCTAAACCTAAAACCAAACTCCTCTAAAGTGGTTTGAAACTTCCTGAACTTAATGTCATTTAAGACCTAAGAATAGCTTTCTATTTGAAAAATGTCATGATATTACTATATAATTGTACAAGTAGATTTCTAGACTTACTTTTTTCTCATTTGTTATTCTTATCATTCTTACTTTACCAGCTTGGCAATTGATAGTTTGCAAACACTAACCTTTTGAGGTTCAACCTTTCAATCTCTTAACAGAGTCATTTTAAATAAAATGGTAATGCTTTCAATTGCCAGACTTAATTTTAATTTAAGTTAAACACCATGCACACATTTTAAAGAAACGAACAACTTGTTTGGTATCATTTGATTTGTATCGATTTCATCTATGAACTTTAATGAAAAGTCTCAAATGAGAACCACTATATGATACAAAATCTAAAAATAATCAAACCTAGTTGCAATTCATGTAAATTCCTCCACTAGGACAAGTTTTCTGACTGAAGTCTACGGGAAGTTTTGTGTAGATGAGGTAGAAGAATAATAAAAGAGAAAACAGTCTTCCCTGACTCTGAAATATTATGTGTTATAGAATAGATTTTAGAAGCTCTTAAAACATTTAAAATAAAATCTTTTCATTGAAAAATGCAAATTTTTTTTCTCATATATGTTTTATCATTTTTTTAGTATTTTATGACTGATATATGGTGACCTCAGTTCTGTCAGAACACACCAGAGCACTTGCATTTTCTGCTAGCATATTTTTGGGATGAATTACATAAGTAAGAGAAAAGTGGTGCTCAAAACCCATCTGCAGCATTCCTTTCACATGCCATCCTTTCCATCAGATGCAGAGGAATACTTTGCATCTAGCCTTTGCTATGTCTCAGTTAAGAAGATTAAAACCTACAAATAGCAAAACCAAAAATCCCCAAGCAGTATGCTTTCATTTGCCAACAGAGTCATGGGTGGCATGGCTTGACATACATTGCCTTACCTTCCATATATAACAACATGCCTCTCATACATACATCCCCCAAAAGTGACGTCTCATCAATGTACTTAATTTGACTTTTGGTGTGTATTGCTTCTCACAGAGTTTATATCTACAGTGCCTCTAACACAATGGCAAAGAACCTCCTGCTTTTCTGCAAAACTCTCTTGGGAGCTCCTCAAAATATCCAAATACCCCAGAGCACATCATACTTATGCCTGTAGGGTATCCTTCACCCCTTGTTTCTATAAAGCACTACAACATTCCACCTTTTTTGCCTTCACCTCAAGGTCCACATTTCCTGTAATGTTCAACCATTCAGACAGTTCTGTAATGTTCACCTGCCCTGCCTTCTGCAATATTGATGGACTCACACAGTGAAATTTCTGGGCTGTTTCCCCTCAAAGCACAGTGATCCGGGATAATGCTCCTGGGGCTGTGGAATCACTTTTAGTTTCTGGAATTTTATGCTGCGTTTGAGTCATGTTTCCAAGCTCTTACTTACAATTATCATGTCTGGAAATTTATCTTCTTGCAGAAGGTGGAGTTGAGATCCCAGTGACTGCAAGGATTAGTGCTCCAAGAAAACATTGTGAGTTGGCACCGTTATTTCTGTGACCATAGGCGCCTGCACTGAGACTGCCAGGTGGAGCTGAAGGACACACAGCCACTTACTTTCATGTCTGAAAGTGGCTGCATGTAGGGTAAGCCTGTTCCTTCATTTTCTCTTTCAGCAGGACTACAAATGTTCTTCTTCTTTTAATATATGTGCAATATACAGTTTGCTGACATAAGTGACCAAAGCTTGCAAAAATAAAAGCCCTTTTAGAAGAACAGCTTAAACCATTTATAAAATTTGAGAGCAGCTTTTGGCTGAAGAAAAAAAATGATTGGACAATAATGAGAACCTCAAAATGCTTGATTTTCAAATTAAATTATCCTTTTCAAATTAAAATGTTTAAACTTCTTGGAATTCTGTTCCACAATTTCTTTTGATTGAATTAAAACACAGGGACAGAAAACAGAATGAAAAGTGTCATATTTGGTCAAATAACATATTTCCTCAATCGGAAATTAATTGGGAAGATTTGCAGTGTGCTATTCAGTTTAATAACATTTAGAAAGGAATCTTCAGGTCATCTTAGAAAAATATCTGTCAACATTTGTGTCCATGCAATAACAATGAAAATAACTTCCATGTTTAGCCCCATTTCAGTTCCCAGAACGCTGATTCAGACTGCAGCTTGGATTGTGGATTTACTTGATATGTACTTAGTTTCATGTCACCTAACACACTGCATATTTTCTGTAAAACCCCAGATAGTATTATACAAGCAGTTGAGATTTTTTCATCACTGTTGAACTTCCATTATAATAGCAAATAAATTGAAGTGCTAGGCTAGAACAGTCACTTACATATTTAGTAAGGTTTTAAAGCAATCTTCTATTGTATAATCGTCCCCCTTCCATCTCAGACTCTGCCCACTCTTTGCAAAAATGGTTCAGGTGGCTAATCCGGAGCTGCTGAGCTGATGAAGGAGTCCATAACCTTTCCTCCTTGCGTAGCCTGGACCCATCCTGGATGTGCTCCCATACAACAATTTCTCTGAAATCAGTGTATCATTAGTAACATGGGATGTGAAAGGTTGGCTTAATGTTAAGAAATAGACTTAGTTAACAGGAAAAAAGGAAAAAAAAGGTCACCTAAACGCTTTGTGTTCACACTCTGCAGCCTGACCTCATCTTTTCTGAGCCTATTATGAAGAACAGATCCTTACTGAGTCTCAGCTTTCTCTAGTTCTCAGTGTCAGGCTAGGTAGCAAAGGCCATTTTCTCAGTTGTGAACTCAGCGATAACAATGCAGCCAGGCCAAAAAGGCAGCTCATACCTCTCAGCGCCTTGCCTACAAGCACACGCTTGCTATGATTTTGCCACATTTTTTTCACACTGGACAGTTACATTATTGTTTTCAGGTATGAGGCAAATTCCCACAGTTCTTTTGTTCAGACGATAGTTGTATGTTATGATAAGACTAATACACAATATAGATAGGTAATCAATCAGATTGACTTTGCTGGTTTTATTGCCAAAGCTAGTGATAAAACGCTTGGCCTATCCATTTGCATATATACTAAAGCTTGTACTCTCTGGGGGTGATGGAAAGTCTTGGGAACAGAAACAAGTCTTTGAAAGAATAGCCTCAAGGAAGATCACGGATCAGATGGAATCCCACAGAATTTTCACTTTTTTAAAAAACAAATCTAATATGAATGTAGTAGTATTCACACCTCGAATACTGTGTTCAGTTTTGGGCCCCTTATGACAAGAAAGACATTGAGGTGCTGGAGCATGTCCAAACAAGGGCAACAAAGCTGGTGAAGAGTCTGGAGAACAAGTCTTATGAGGAATGGCTGAGGGAATTGGCGGTGTTTAGCCTGGAGAAGAGGGGACTCAGGGGAACCTTAGTGCTCTCTACAGCTCCCTGAAAAGAGGTTCTATCCAAGTGGGTGTCAGTCTCTTCTCCCAAGTAACAAGTGACAGGACAAGATGAAATGGCCTCAAGTTCCATCAGGGGATGTTTAGACTGGATATTACGTAAAATTTCTGCACTGGAAGGATAAGCAGGTGGAACAGCCTACCCAGGGAAGTGGTGGAATCACCATCCCTGGAAGTGTTTAAAAAACATGTAGATGCAATGCCTAGGGACAGGATTTAGTGGTGGACTTGGCAGTCTGGGGTTAACAGTTAGACTTGATCTTAAAGGTCTATTCCAACCTAATGACTCTGTGATTCTAAATCAAAGAAAGGACATTGTTAATAAAAGTAAGTCTACTTAGAATGGAGAAACAAAATGAAAAATTAGACTGACCAAGTATACAGTGCATTTTTTAAATAATGAAAATGCTCTGCCTCCTTTCTTCAGAGTCCAATCCTGGTGTTAAATGACATTTCAAATAGTAAATTCTTTTGTAGACTTGTGTAGCATTAGATTTTAAAACATGGAAAAAATATTAGTGAGAAAGATGCACCAGTAAAATGACCCTATTTTTATATAACTTCTACTGTATTCACTCAAAAAGGATCAAAAAGTGTTTCATTTATTTTTCTGATTTTCCGTAGGAGCAGACTTTTGTTAAACATAGAATCACAGAATGGTCAGGGTTGGAAGGGACCTCTGGAGATCATTTAGTCCAACCCGCCTCCTAAAGCACGTTCACTTAGAACAGGTTGCACAGAATCACATTCAGGCAGGTTTTGAACATCTCCAGAGAAGATTCCACACCCTGTCTGGACAGCCTGTCCCAGTGCTCTGTCACCTGCAAGGTAAAGAAGTTCTTCCCCATATTCAGATAGAAATCCTTGTGCTGCGGTTTGTGCCTGGTGCCCCTTGTCCTGTTGCTGGCCAATGCTGAAAAGAGCCTGGCCCCATCCTCTTGAGACACACCTTTAATATATTTGTATGCACTGATAAGATCCCCTCTCAGTCTTCTCCAAGCTAAGCAGGCTCAGCTCTCTCAGCCTTTCCTCATGAGGGAGATGGTCCAGTCCCCTCACCATCTTTGCAGCCCTCCGCTGGACCCTCTCCAGCAGTTCCCTGTCTCCCTTGAACTAGGGAGCCCAGCACTGGACACAGCACTCCAGATGCGGCCTCACCAGGGTGGAGCAGAGGGGCAGGATCACCTCCCTCAACCCACTGATCACAACCCTCTGAACTCTGCTATTCAGCCCTTCTCAATCCACCTCGCTGTCAGCTCATCTAGTCCACACTTTCTGGGTTTACCTATGAGGGTGTTGTAGGAGACAGTGTCAAAAGCGTTGCCGAGATCAAGGTAGACATCATTTGCTGCTCTTCCCTCTCTACTCAACCAGTCAATCCATCATAGAAGGTGATCAGGTTGGTCAGACATAATTTCCCCTTGGTGAAACCATGTTGACTACTGATAACTTTCTTTTCCTCCCCATGCTTTGAGATGACTTCCAGGATGACCTGTTCCATCACTTTTCCAGGCATGAAGGTGAGGCTGACCAGCCTGTAGTTTCCTGGGTCCTCCATCTTGCCCTTTTTGAAGACTGGGAGTGACACCGAGTTTCCTCCAGTCCTCAGGCACCTCTCTTGTTCTCTGTGACATTTCAAAGATGATGGAGAGTAGCTTAGCAATAACACCACCAGATTTTATTCCAAACAGACCTTAGCCTCCCTTGTTGCTTCCCTGTAACATGCCTATATTCCTTCCAAGTGGCCTGTCCCTTTTCCACATCCCGTAAGCTTCCTTCTTCTGTTGGAGTTTTGCCAGAAGCAACTTGCTCCTCCATGGAGGCCTCTTGCCTGTTTTACTTGATTTCTTACTCTTGGGGATGCATCTATCTTGAGCTTGGAGGAGTGATGCTTGAATATTTGCCAGCTCCCTTGGGACCCCCCTACCTTCTAGAGACCTAACCCATTGGTTTTCTCCAAGTAGGTCCTTGAAGAGTCGTAAGTTAGCTCTCCTGAAGTTCAGGGTTGCCATCCTGCATGTTGCCCTGCTTCCTTCATGCAGGATCCTGAACTCTAGCATCTTGTCACCGCAGCCAAGGCTGCCCCCAACCTTCACATCCCCAACCAGTCCTTCTTTGTTTGTGAATAGAAGGTCCAGGAGCACACCTTGTCTCGTTGGCTTCTCCACCACCTGTGTCAAAAAGTTATATCACTCTGCAGGAACTACCTCACCTGTGTGAGACTAGCTGTGTTGTTTTTCCAGCGGGTAACTGGGAGGTAGAAGTCCCCCATGAGAACCGGGGCCTGTGATCATGAGGCTACCTCCAATTGTCTGTAGAAAACCTCATGGACTTCCTCTTCCTGATCAGGTGGCCCATAGCAAACACCCACAACAGTGTCCCCCATGTTGTCCTGCCCCTTAATCTTTACCTGTAAGCTCCCAACTTGTTCTGTATCCATCTCAAGGCAGAGCTCGATACATTCCAGTTGCTTCCTCACATAAAGGGCAAGTTCACCAACTCTCCTTGCTGGCCTGTCTTTCCTAAAAAGTAAATAGCCACCCATGACAGCATTCTAGTCATGTGAGCTATCCTACCCTGTCCCTGTAACTGCAATGAGAGTATGGCCCTGTGGTCACACACAGATCTCTAATTGTCTTCACTGGGAAAAATCACATTCAGTAAAATTGAATAATTTCATTGATATACTGCTATTTTCAAAATAGCATGTCATGGTCATGGAAAAGGTCACATAAGTTTACATTTGTTTTCTAAATCTCTTGAAAAAGTAAATCTATACTGGAAGCAACTTGTTTTCAAACATGAAAGTCCTTCTTAAAATGAAATAGGGAAAAAGGTCTAGGCATTGTTTTCTTATGTGCTAAAAAGATTCATACCTGCAAGAATATTTTAACCTTTCCCACACCTTATTATTTTGCTGATATTTTTCAGAATTTCATTTCATTTATCTGACCTGTAAATGTGCCAGAACATCAGAAATTAACCTTTGATGAAGTACACGCATAATGTAAATGAATGCAGAAGGTTTTAAGGAATAATGAAGTAAAAGAGGTTCCAAAGAACATTTTCTCTTGCTTTTGCTTTTTAATTCATTGCACTATTTCAAACGCGGTTGCAAAGCAATGCTGTCAAGTGCTATCTATTGTTCTCTACCATTCAGGCTGTAACCATAGCAATTCATATGCTCCAACCTCCCCTTGCTTAAACAAGTAAAACAAACAGTAGTAATCCTGAGATAGTGATTGATCAGGAGTTCTAAAATAGCAGTTATCTGCATAAAGAAAAACGTCATCTGAGTTTGCTTATGTAAAAAACGATAATCTGGGTTGAATATGTAACACAAGCTCCTTCAAAAACCTGGGATGTCAGTTATGAGCTAAAGGGCTAGAGAGCTAGAACTGGATCCCACCTATTGTGGAATGTTACTGAAATAATCTAGTTACATACTAAATCTACAATACCAGCCATCTAACTCAGTCATAGGAACAAAGATGGTAGTATTATTGGAAACATTCTCAAGTAGCATATTACTATCATTAACTTAATTTTTTGAGGTAACGTGCTTATCCTACATTTACAATATAGAAACTGACATAATTAATTGAAGCTAAAAATTTACTAACTGCCTTCCAGTTCAAGACACTTCTATTCCTGAAGCCCAGTAATGCAGTACCTGGCATGTGAATAATCAGCAGTACGCAAATGTATTCAGTGCTAAGGAGCTTCTATTGACATCTAAATTGCCACATAAGGAACCTCCATCAATTGCTCAGTTTGGATTTCAGATTTGAAATGTGAAGGTCAGCACTGAATTGCCATCACATTTTCCTTTTTAGGGAGAAGTTGAGCAACTAGCACCCCCACTATGGAAGTTCTCAGAGTATCAAAATTTCTGAAAAATGTTGTGAAATGTAAAGACTTACAACAGCTTCTGAAATTCTTCAATTACTGACTCTGCATTTTATCTTCTCTATCATGTTTGGGGTTTTTTGTTTTGGTTCAGGTTTTTGGTTGTTTGTTGGTTTGGTTTTTAACTTTTTTGTTTCTTTGTATTAAGAGAGAGAGGCGTTGGAGATTATTTCACCAGACAGGCCTGTCTGTGTATGAAGGAATGGGAGTTCATGAAAATACAACTCTGTGGTGTTCCTTTTGCCTAAGGATTTAAGTTGCTATATTAATATCTTTGTAAAAAATACAAATGTTCACTTAATTTAGGAATTTATTTGATGAAGTCATAGACTGTTTCCTTAAAAGGGCGGAATAGAATTAAAATTGTCCTGGAAAGAGTTGCAGTTTTATTTTGATCTACATCAGTTCAAATCCAAAGCCAACTGAATTTCTGTGATTTTATGAAGTAGAGTATAATCTGTCATTTTTACTGATACCATGCCATCCAAGTTACTGCTAAATAACAATCCTGTATATGGGTTTCTACTTATTTTGGAGAAAAAACTTTGCTGCTTACATTACACTTATTACACTGTTGCAATGTTTTACAACATTTAAGCTGCTCTGTTTTTGAGGAAAAAAAACCACCCACCATGCATTTTCTGCAAGTAATATTAAATTACTGTTATTAAACAGAACTCAGTGCTGGCAGAATTTAATATTCACAAATATTGGATAAAGAGCTTTGTAGAATATTCAGAGCAACAATTTAGAAGTGTATGATTTTAAAAATCAGGTTTCTGTCACACCAAGCAGAGATGAGATTAACTGGACAAAGCATGTTCACATGTGAAAGACAAATTTTTCAGCAGTGTAATAGTAACAGTTTAAGACTACAGATACGTTTACTCTTCACTTAACTGTCTTTAATCCAAAGATAATTCTTGATAGTATAGCTGAGTTCACATATATCCTGAGTTCACATGTTTCTCCAGCACCCTTTGCATATGAGTTCTTATCCAGGAGATTAATTATTTTGTATTCTGTTGTGCCCCTGCGCACAGTGTGCCTGGTGGCTTGCTGAGAATGGGTGTCTGAACTTCTAGTTCATCAGAATATGACAACTTTTACATTAATTCTTAAAACTTTTTTGTAAAGTATTACAACCAAAGACATACAGTTGGGATGATGTGGAATCTTTCTATAAATGCCATCAATATGTCTATTGTATGTATCAATAGAGGGTTAGCATCCTTTCAAAAAAAAGCACCTTGCGATGCTGGGACAGCTGAAAGATGCTATCCAAACCACCTTCTTCCAGTTCCTTTGTAAGATATTGTCATTTTCATTCAATATTTTAGAGCACTAGAAATTCCTCATGAGCATGAAAAATTATCTAAGGCTCTTTAAAACCCCAGACTGTGACATTTTAAACCAGGAATCAGAATGGGCTTTGATGGTAGGACAGCAAGATGGTATAGTCCAATTTTAAAGAAAGTTATAAATAACCATGCCATGGGAGAATACTAAAGAGACCAAAAAAATGCAAAATCCTAGGTACTAGTCACACCAAGGAAGGATTAAGGATTGAAACTTAGCAAGATGGTCAAAGTAAAGCTACAGTGAGTTTTCCACACAATTTCTTACCTCTAATTACAAGCCAGAGGTAAATTCTGCCTGCAGAGGCAGTGCTGTCATGAGGCAACGGTGCAAATAGCTATTCCTGCTTCAGAGGAAGCCTTCCTTCTCCCAGAGTCCCCAATATCTAGCTTAGGTAAGAGCAATAACATATGAAGCAGGGCTAAGGTTTTACCACTTCAGTATTTTAAGATGCTAAAATTATAGTACAGCAAACTGAAAATTCCTTTAGTTCTACATGGAAGTTGATAATATCAGAAATGATAACATACTCTATTAAATAATTTTAAATGTGTCAAAACTCTGTCACTAGACATGTACACTAGCACATCTAAACATTCCCTTGGCTAGCACCTACATTATTAGTTATCAACTGGTTATGCTATATCTTATGCTTTATTACCCAAACAATCCATTGATTTATCCACTTAGGCAAAATTTCCACATCAGTTCTTCCAACAAATATAACAATATACTTCATGCTTACCTGGCGTAAAGGAAATAAATCCCCCAAAAGGACAAACTCTGCCCATATAATTATTTCTGATGTTTATTATTACAGTACATTCATAGTGCTTAAGAAAAACTTGGCAGGAGAAGAGATTTTCAAATTATAGAATGAAGCACAGATGAGAAATTTAGCATGATGATTTATAAAGCTGCATTGCTTAAATATTGAAATGCTGATTTGACAACTGCTAAACTAGACTAACACAGTAAGTCAGAAATGACAAGTTGTAAAAAAAGCTGACTCTCAACGTGGGGACCACTGAGAGATTCTCTCATGGTATGACATTGTAATTTGGTTTGACATGAAAAACAGTGAAAAACATGTATATTTGGAATACCATTACCTATAAGTTTCCTGCTGTACTATTTTAAAAAAGGAAAATCAAAACCCCCATACATTTAAAGCACCTAGGATTCAAATAAAAGGTAGTGTGTTTAGTGCACAGCACTAACAAATGCATTAAATAAGTTACTTGTTTCAGAAGCCCCTCCTTTGGAAACTGGTTCATGTAGTCATCAGTGACTATGTCAGAAATATGTTACCCTATATGAACATTCAGGTAGCTTATCATTCTGCAGAGCATGCTTGGTACACACTGGAAGCAGATACTGTTGGCTGGGGTTGGCTGCACGCCATACAACGTGCAGGACAAAGTGCCCTCAGATGAACAGTGTGTTGAACACATCTGGAAACACTTTAGAGGTAGGTTGGTGAGAAACGTCTACAGTGACATCTTGTGTTTTTTTGCCTATTGTACCATAGATATCAGTCAGTAAAATGGACTGAATTATTTTCGGACAGATTATCTAGTTTTTCTTCACAGCCTTTTTACATCAGTTTTTCCTTCTCCACATTGGCAAAACATTTTAATGTTGTCCAGAGTCAACTACATTTTAAAACTTCTCTTCATGCTATGTGAGAAGCAGGAATGAGCTGGCCTGTCTAGAACTAATTTCTAGCAAATTCAAAATTTACTGTAGAAACTGTTATCTCTAGCATGCCTATTTTTGTTCCTTGATGAGCTACAGATATATTTCTTAATTCAAGCTGAAAGGAAGTAAGCAGGTGAGAGGAAAGGAAATAACGTGATAAAAGGAGTCAATGAAATGCTGAAAAGTTTGGTTTAGGAACAGGACTTTAAAGACATATGATCCTCTGGAGTGATATTTCAGATGGTGAAGATAGATAATTCATGACAGATCTGGAGCAGGTGTTTTACTGCAGTAGGCATACTATCTTTCATAATTGTTAGAAAGTCATCCTGCTGCCTGGCTTAATGAATAGAAATATACTCTAAATATACCGAGCTGAAAGGCTGAAATCTTGACTCAGCTTGCTTTCACTCCTGAATACAGAAGGCATTCCCCAGGGTTCAGTATGGCTGCAGAGCAGGGATACTTAGTTGAAAAAGGAAATTTAGAGTTCCATGTTGAGCCGTTCAGTAGAATTAAAACTGCCCTGTTCTGGATTACTTACCCATATTAAATGCCTTCATCTGTGTGAACTCCCAGCTTGAGATCTTGGGCTGGTTTATAGATACTCTGTGGTTTTGCTGCTGCAGGTGTCATGCAGAGTTGAAACAGGTGCCCAGCTCCTTGGACAATCAAGGCTGTGAGGCATCATCTGCCAGGAATTTATCAGGCCAAATTAATTAGCACCTCTGAAAATGTTTCCATTAATTTTTCTTGATGTGATTAACATTTGGTCTTTGTTGGAAAATAAAAATTGAACCTTGTCATAAATATCAAAGCAGAGGAAGCAGGAGTGTAGTAACATTGACAGATAAGAACAGATACAACTTTTAATTTACTTTATATAAGGGTAGAGAGTTTCTGCATTTGCAAGTAAGGGCGGTTGGCCATACTTCGAATACACTAGATTTACCTCGTTATCTTTTAGGAAAGCTTTCTAATAAAAAAAGAAGCTAATGGAAACAACACAAAAAATTCTTTAAAACAGTGTATATTAATGTCAAGAAATCTGTTCTGAGGGGTATTTTTACACTAGAATTTGTTATGACTGGGAATACTGTGTAAGCAACTCAGTGAATCAGATACTTCAGAAGAAATAGTCATCACAAGCACAATTACTTTTGATCTTTCAGGAGGAGATTCTTTGAGAGTCAATGTTTTCTCAGCTCATACCATAGGAACAGCCCCTATAGCCAGCAACCTTGGCAATGCAAGCAACAGAGCTATTGTAGTAGGAATGGACACCTGAAAGAAGGAACCCTTTTCAAAGTTTCCTAGACATGCAGGCAGGATGCATTCTGACCCTAAATGATTTTTGAAAGGATTCCCTTATAAGGGAAACAGTTATCTTAAAACCTGTGACAAAGAAGAAAAAATAAGCACATTTAAGGGAAAAATGAAAATAAGATCAAACTCTTTATCAAATCCTGTGTTGGAGGAGAAAAATCAGCTTTGGTCCAGTTTAGAGAGTTATCAGCTTTTTATAGTATCTCAACTGTAATTAAAATTACCACTAGGACAAAAAGAATGCATACACAGCTAGAAGAGAAAATAAGCTTCATTTGACACAACTCTTAGAGTGCTATTGAAAAAAAAAAAAAAAAAAAAAAGATCTGCAATGTTGGGTTTTTTTTAAATACCTGTCCTCTACTATTAACGACCTCTACTCTTAGTCTAGAAATCCTACTGCAATTCTTTCAGGGAAGAGCCAGAGATTATCATCTAGTTCTGCTGCACTTTCAAGATCTCTCTTACCATGATTTCGGGAGACAAGATATTCTGATCTTCTAGCAGAATGGTGGACCATTTGCAATGCACTTGAGGAGCAGAGGAAGTCAGTAATTGAACAGTTTACATATGTATGTATATATATAAATGTGGAACACAGCCTATCTATGAAAGACTAAAATGAACCAGTATTTTCCTCTTCTGTACATTATGCTATTTCTAACGAGATCTACTTCTTTGTTATAGCACACAAGCAGATGTCATTCTCCATACAAGTAAGAAGAAAATCAGTTTATGGACTCAGAATGTCACATGATATAAAGTTGAAAAGAAAATGGAGATAGAAAATTTGTTTCTTTAAGGCACTGGCTTATTTTTGTGTGTTACTTGTTCCAGCACTTGGTTTTAGCTTTCCATCAGTTTCTTCTAGCCCAGCAGAGCTGATCACCTCAAATTAGACATTTCAGAGCTATTGCTGATGGTATTCTAGACTTAAGTCCATTATGCAACTACTACTTTTGTTTGCAGTGATGTGCTCTCATTTTTCCAGGATTTCCACAGTATGTTTAGTATTTATCATTTTATTCTTTCCTACCCCATTTTTAAATTCTGCAGAGGTCCCTCCATACCAGCATCCAACCAAGTACCTGTCAGCTCAGTACTGTCTTTGATAGTTGTAGGCTTGCAACCTATTCTGGCCAAAGAGATGGTGGACAAATCTTTCAGGAATTTATTGAACATTATATGCATTGAGGACACTCGTGGTCTTTGAGCTGTACCACCAACCCTTGCTAAAACCAGTAGTAAGAGGTGGGAGGTGACTGCCAAGGACAAACAGGAATGGGGTCCCCAAGAAGCTGGTGAACAGGGGACAGCAGACAAGGCTGAGGTGCAGGCAATGACACCCAGCAGGACCTGGCCCCCAGTGTCCAGCCAGGGTGAGCAGAGCAGGGCTGCTGACAGGGACTGTGGTCAGCCACAGTCATCACTGGGCACCAGGCTGGGACACACAGCTCCCAAGCCCAGAGGTGGACGCCCCCAGACAGGATTTCTTGCACGTCTCCCTCACTACCTCTCTCATATGGCTGATTATAGTAAATCTGGTGGTGGTGGACACACACAGAATATATATCCTATATGAAAGTACCCATGTTTTATTAGTCAGAAAAAAGCTAATAATGTAACAAAAAAAAGTTACCCTTCTTAAAGCAGCTTCTTTTTCTAACAGAAATCTTGTTCCATTGCCCAGAGCTGCACCTGGATTCTGCTTAAGGTGATAGAAACACATCTGCAGTATTACTGTAAAAATGTCAACTCTCCATATAACTGATACAGAAGCAGATGAAAAACTGCACTTTACACAGAAGCTTATTATTACTTTTTTATTTTGGTGTGCATCAGCACTACTATTCAACTTAATCATAAAGCACTCTATTCTTCCAATACTAAGATTCATACTTATGTCAGCTGCTGTGGAAATGTCTCCATTCAAAATAATTTCAGGCATGTCTGACAAGCTGCTAGAAAGCTGAAACATTTGCATTTGTTCACTGACACATACTTTTTGAGGTGTAAGTGTTGCAGTCAACCCTCATCCTTAATCTGTTGTGCAAATCAAGGATTATTTTTTATCTGAGACTAATTTTATGACACTAAAGCAACTCTTCCATAGAATTTTATTGGCATGAAGATACACATTTTACTTAGTTCAGGGTGAAGGTGAGATAGTGGCCTAAAGTAAAGGTAGGTCTGCAGCATGGCTACAGAAAGGTAGCTCTGTATATGGCTCATGCTCTTGGGCTGGGCTGGAATTCTAAAGAGTTCTTTGCTCTCAATAGAGCAGCTTTGTGTCTGCATGAAAACAAAACTGTTTTCTGTGCCGGCCCGAAGATGGACTTGGGTGGACAGGAGAAAGAAAAGAAGCAGCCAAAGAATCCAGAAAGGCATTGATTCAAAACTTTTAACTTCCACCACTCATCCCACAAGTCAATGACAGGCAGTGTTTTAGCTCAGTCTCCCTTATCATGGATCTAGAAAGATATCTGGCTTCTCTGAATTCATCTCCTCCTACATGCTGCTAGTCAAGGTCTGGTTGCACATGCACTCTGAAGGTGAGATCAGTTGTCCTCAAAAGGATGCTGAGCAGACAGCTTTCAAACAATCTTTTTTGGCTCTTCAAACGCTGCTGTTTCAGTAAGATGTTATGAGAGATAGGTGGTTTTTATTTGGTTCAAAATAAACCAGCTATGTGCTAGTGGAATGAGAATCCCTGCCTAGTGCAGTGTAATGGATGATGCCAGAAACAGGAAAGTGATGATACTGGTGAGGCTGCTGCTTATGCAAGGGTTACTTTTAAAAAAGGAGCTTGCAACTCTGGGACTCCTTAATGGCACTGCCCAAGCTGTTTGAAAGTGAGAACAAGCAATTCTTTCCCCTGGAAAATGATACCTCACTGAAACTAGATTAGCATCAGTATGGCTGCAGTTTCTGTCCCTGTACTTGCTAAGGCAGAAAGGCTCAGCTTCTGCAAAATGTAACCCATGTAACGCACCTTATCAAATGAAGTATTTATTTACAAAGCTGAAATATCTTACTGGATATGACTCAGATAGGGATATGAGGCAGTGGATGTTACTGAAACTTTATTACCTGCTGGTATTTAAAACTAAATTTGTTCAATAGATAAAAGCTTATTGTGCATGATGGAGTAGAATAATATCTTTTATTCTAGCTGTGTGCTTTTCTAAAGCTACTGTAAATACTGGAACAGACTTATTCTGAATTTGAAAATATTAAAGGAATTACATGAAAAAAACCCACATTTTTCATATTGGCTTTGAACAAATTATGCAAGCAAGAAAAAAAAATAAATCTCATTCTTCTCTGTTCCTGCATCAGAAACCTGAAAATGTCTGTGATTTATAGCTGGCAGTTCTGGTTGCTGCTTTTTTTTTTTATCAAAATTGAGTCTGCGTGTAACAGAATGATCTGTATGCAGAGTATACAGTTAACCACTGCTATTCACCACCATAACACAGATGGATCTGCCGATTTAATTTGTTAAACATATGGCTTTAGTAAGGAACAAATGACAGCTGAGCTAAGTATCTTTGACAGAGTAACTCTAGAAAAAGAATCAAAAGTTAGTTGCTTTGAAAATTGCCTTGCTTTCTTCAAAGCCCGCACTCCTTACTTCACTCTCCATCATCTTAATATCCATGAGTTCTGTTTCATAAGAAGTTTTTCATGTCTTTGTACCTTTCAAAATTATATGAGATACATGGCCAGGAGCAACTGCCAGGATTAGCATTACTGAGCACAGAACATGCTATTTCTTTCAAGTCAGAGAAACCAATTGCTTTTATTACTTTAAAAACTGACCATGGATTATATCTCTTCTTCCATTACATCTAGCCTTTCTTTTAAAACTATTAGTAGTGTATAATTTCATTAAGGTCCAACTTGTCTTCTTAATAGAAAGCTTTCAACTGCTTCTGATTTTAAAAATTTTAAAAAGGCCTCGCTAGAATTAATTATACTTAGTTTCACCAGTCATTGAAGCTATAGCTCCGGGGAAATATTTCCGACACATAAATATAGAACTTTTAGAATTCCTTATTAGCTTTGACAGTCCTCTCCACCTGAAAATTAAGAGAAGGTGCCACATAACTCTAGCTTTAATCTTTTCATGCAATAAAGAGATCAGAAATTTTATATTAATTGTTTTCATTTAGGTTGATTGATAAAGAACAGATACTGTTAAGTTTTCCTGCTTCCACAGAGACTGACACATGTTCTGTTTCAATGCTACACCCAGTTAGGTAGTCTTGGTTCAAACTGTTGTTTATACAATAGTAGCAATTAAGGTTGCAAACCATAAAAATGAGAAAGAGCTGTGCTATTGGGTGTCAGCTACATATGAAGTTTTGAACTGCATGATGATTCTGGAACATGAAAACACTAAGACATCATTTGTATCAGAACGTTCCCTAATAGGAGAAAATGTACAAGGTCTTCTGAGAAAGTTTAGTGGCTAAAATAACAAACATCTGGTTCTGGTTTCACACTTTTGTACAAATTCTTTACACAAATCCTGCATTCTAGTGTGTTGTGTGTGTTCCAGGTATATGATGGCTTCTGCTGTATTGTGAGGGAAGAAAAGGCCTTGTTACTCCAAGCAATATTACAGAACTCAAGAACTCCACTAAATTAATTTTGTCTTGAGTACATGTATGGATTTCAAATACAGCTATGATCTAGATGACCATGATTAAATACAGTAGCCATTAGAAATATTATTATAACTTGATTACAAATGAAGGATGAACAACATTTTAATTTTTGTTAGATCAGTCTTTTACACTGTTTTAGTTAGGATATAGACATGCATCTTAGAAACCTTTTTTTTTTTTTAAAAAATGACTTATTTTTAAGGTTCACAAAAAACATGCTCAAGACAGAGGTTCGAGTCTTAGCGAGCTATTTATTTGATGGAACTATTCTTCTCGAGAGTCATTATAGCTTTGCCCTGCCTCCCCTAGATGAAGGGTTGCTCATGGTATTCACAGTGAATTATGGGGTCCCAGAGGTATTCCAGCTCTAAATAAAGTCTTTCAAGACAAGCAACACAGAAAGGCACATTGTGAAACTGTGTCTAATTTAGAAGTGTGAAAATTGTTGCTTCTGGTTTGATACTAAAATCTGGACAACCTAGACTGAAACTTCACCATTTCTTGAAGAGTTTCCTACTATAAGTAGGGGCTTTGACTTATTTCAAAGGTAAGGCAACATGATGCTAGCATGGCAGCTGTGTGACTGCATTAAAGCTGACATGGAGGAAAAACTGGGCTCTGTTTGGATGATCTTTTTTTACTCTTCATTCTAGTTTTATTCAAGAAGGAATAAGAATTTTAAACTACTCTAGCTTCTATTTGAACATCAAACCAATGAGCAGCATTGAAAAACCTACCTGTTTTGAGGAGGAATGTTTGTGTAGGTCACCAATGGTAACACCTGCCACCACAATGGCTGCATTAATAAAGCTATACCTCAATGAAATGAAAATGCTGCAGTTAGGTTTTCAACATTCTTGCAAAGCAATACTGTGGTATACCACACTAACAGCTCATACCTGGTGTTAGCCACTGCAGTAAAATTCTAGTGTCAAAGGATCTAATGTCAGGAAGGAGAGAGCATATTACACCAGAATTGTTCTCCATTTCCTTTAAGTTTTTAGGTTTTGTTTACTTTAAACTGAATTAAAATTGTAACCAATTTTTTTACTTGTTTTGTCTGTATGTTGGGGTTTTTTTGCAGTTGTGATTTTCATATAATACATTGGACTGTTGCTATAAAATTGGCATTGACATAAATAAAATGTATTATGCCTTTAGTATAGCAATTTATGCTATTATCTGTCATTAATACAAATCATCTATTTCAGAAAAAAATGGACTGTTTCATATACAGTATCATAGTTCTTATTGTTGAACTGGGTGAATGCATCAGATAAAATGAAATGCAGTGATGTGACCAGAACGTTTTCTTCTGAAGATATAGTTCATTGCAGCATTTTCAGTCTTTGCCGATTATTATTTACTGAGGCATCTACATAAAGAATGCTCTTTTTAGATACAACTACATATTCTATGCAGATTCTTTGAGGAAAATTAAACTCAAAATAAGAAAAGTAAATTGATTTCAGGAACAGCTGGAATATACTAGTCATTTTCATTTTTAAAATCAAACTGAAATTTGATACACAAGTATAAACATATTTGCTTAGCACTTGTGGGAAGAGAAGTGCTTCTCTGTATAGCAAAAAATATTGTACACTAAGGAAAACAATTTTACCAAGGACATTTATTATATCATAAATATGTGCCTATAGTTGTCTGTGTGTACAATGATGTTACACACTTTCTTCACTTAGCTGTATCACATGATTTTAAATTATTTATTATAAACCCTTATTTGACTTAAACAATTTAACATGACTAATAAAATCAGAATCAAGACTGGAGAACTAACTTAAAAATCCTAGAAACACAAACAACAGCAACAGTTAAATAGAATAACTAACTGAGACTAGCCATACAATATTCAGTACATGCAATTCAAACTAGAAGAAGGGAGTGCAACTGGATTTTAACAACACAAAGAAAGAATTCTAAACTTGGAAATCGGATTCTTTGGCAGACAAGTAACATCTTTCATGTGCGGGTCATTGTATGGGGTCCAAGCTGCATTATGTAAAAAGCAGATGTAAATCACAACTCCAGAGAGAATATTCAAAACTAGGTAGAGAGTTAGTACAGTAACTCATAAAAGCAGAGCTGAAGGAATGTATTTTGGATCCTTGCACATGCCACACACTTTTACTTATGCCTTGTCCAGCTTTTCCTATATTGACTTCTCCCCCCCCCTTTGCTGTGGATATGGTAATTCTTCATCCAAGACCACAACAGCTGATATGAGTTAGTCCTATATCGCAGCATATAAAGGCACAGACCTCAAGTGAGGTCTTTCATTGCATACATAAGCACTGGTTATATACAATCATTTTTCCACCCAAGCTCTGCCCCACAACATACCTACATGCAGTAAAGCACCTTTGCAACCAGCTCACACTCCATCAAGCTGTTTACTCCCCCCATGTTCATCTGAGGAGCTCTCTTCTTCCCTGATACTTAAGCTGTGGGAGGCTTTAGGCACAGCCCTCATTGGGAGACTTTGGGCACCCCCTCATTGCAGACAGGTGTGCACAGAACTGATTTGCAGGTGAGCTCAGAGAGCCAGATTTAGTGCTAGTTGTTTCCTCACTACATTTTAAGGCATAATCACTCTGCAATCTAGCACTCAGACAGTGAACAAAGACTTTTCTCAGAAAGGGACCTTAGATTATATGCTTCCTCCTATCTCTCTGACATAAAATTGCTATATCTTTTTTTCAAGATTTTATATGGAATGGTGGATATTATTTAAGAATATTTAATAATCTCTCACAAGATTAATAGCATTTAAGGTCACAGTAAAGTCTAGAAGATAGTTTACACTGTGGAAATCAAGCATGAAAACTCTCATTAATTTTTAGCTTTTAGACTTGCCAAGGTCTTCTGAAACTTGCCCTTCCCCTAAATCTGTAGCAGACAGATAGCTATTCTCAACATATAGTTAATACTGCAGATGTGGCTGTCTACATAAACAACCTTTGCAAGATACATCTTTTAGCAGCTTTTATTTGACAGTTGGTAAAAGTGAATGTTCCAGAAAGGACAAATAATCAGGTTGTACAGACCATCTAATAAAGTTAATACCAGAAGAAAAAAATCCATGATGTAGCACTTTGGCACAAGACACTTGAGAGTTTGATTATATGTTTAGTGACACTACCAAAATGCCTTTATTCATTATTGTAATGTTCCTGAACACATGTCGGTTGAGACCTACAATAAGTATTTCATGTATTTGTGAAAATTGAGCTGTAAATCTAAGGAAACAGCTGCCATTAAAACCAACATGGCTGTATTATAAGCCACCAAGACTTAAAAGGATTACATTTAGAAGGTTAAATTCAATGTCATTCTATTTTCAGTTGTGGATCGTAAAAGCCATTCTGTTGGCTAGAAATCAGAAGCAATTCAACGCAATGAAATATGTATTAAAGGGGGAGGGAAGGAAGATGACAATTAATTTTGGAAACAAGAATGTAATTTCTGATTGCAGCAATAAAGATCCATGAAAGCTGTCCTTGGCTATTAAATAAAGCCAACAGTTGTGCATTGTTATCTCCATACCACTTTATTTCCGAGATACAACCTACTCTGAAAATTACAGTGCTCTGCTAACTGTCAGATACTGAGAATGTAAGGAACAACTTGAATATTTCTGAAATCTGCTCTATGGTTCATGATTTTTTCCCCTGGGTGTCACAGAGTATCAATATTGAGAAATATTTGCTTCTGGGTTGAGTAATAAATGGAGCACACCTTTTAACAGGGAAGGCTAAAAGAGCATGGCTTGTTTTAGTCAAGCAAATGCAGGTTATGGAGGAAACTGTCTATAAATAAAGAGAAAACAGTAGGGAGGGGGGGAAAAAAACCCTCAAGCTAAAGGACAAGTGTTGACACAAGAAGTGGGTATAAAGTGGCTGTGAACACATTTAGATTATAAATTGGAAAATTCCTAGTCAGAGTAACAGGAGCATAACCTAATTGCTTTTAAAATGGGTCACTTCATGAAGGAGTAATATGGGAACAGCAAGGGGGCTATTCTGAATGCCCAGCAGGCTGTTTGAATGATTTCCATGCCCTCACCCCCCGGTTCTGTTTTTCTACATTTCTACCGATCTCAGTAGGTTTTGTATTTTGACCATTTTGTAAGGATTTAAAAAAACAACTTATTAGTATATAGTACCCTGAATATCAATCATTCTTAAAAGATATAACATATACGTTGTGCTTAGAATTTAAGCAGGTACCTAAGCACATTGCTGAGATGGAACTAATCCTGTTCAATCAACAATATTCCCCTCTTGAGATAAAATAAAAAATTGCTCTTGTGAAAAAAGTCTTCAGTGTATCTAACCATTAGCTACACCACTGTTTCTACCTCATAATAAAAGAACTGTTGTTTCATGATCTATTCTCTGTCGCTCTACTAAATGTTTGCTATTTGCTGCAATGACACCTGATATTTGAAGAGGGCACAAGGTATAAAGAAACTTGACTGATCACAGTTACTGACATATTGATAAAGTTTAAATCAAACTGTTATAGGACAAAAACCATAAGAATCCTGACAGCAGGGAGCAGAATCCAGGATTGTCCTATCACCACAGAGTACTTTCATCCTTACCATCAAGGTTTCTGTAGGCACTTGTATTCCTGTCTGCAGAGGTGGGTAAAGGTTCAGACACAAAAGGTTTGAAGTCCTGACCCTTCCAAAACGTTGCAGCCATCAGGCCTGTAGTGTCCTGCCCCCAGTTTCACAAATATCCCTCACTGCTGCTTTGGTTAGATACCACAGTCCAAGAAAGGAGTGAGAATTCCTTCTATCATTTCCTAGTTCTTATAAAGTTGATTTAAGCATCCTTCTCTTAATTCTGTGTTTATCCTGAGTCCCATTCCTAGGATCTGGTTGAAATTTTGCGTCTACTTTTTAGGCAATCTGAAAATGGCTCTTACAATTTGATCCCTAGAGTCTGCTTGGTTATATTCAGCTCAAAATCAATGTTTTGCAGAGCTTCTTTTCCATTTAATGAACTGGTTCAAAAATTGGGAAGAGATTTCCCCAAATATTTCTCCAAATATGTCTCAGAGGGAGATTGTATAAGTATTTCAACAGTATGAACAAAAAATGCTATTTGATTATTAATAAAGTTTGACATAAGAAGAAAGCATTTTACACACCTTAGCACTGCAAGCAAACAAGGAAATATGTGGAAAGTATCCACAAAGAACTGAACCACTAACAGTAAGACGAGACAGGAGCTAAAGAAAACAAGGTCAGAGTCCTCTTTTTCACTCATCTATAGTTCAGGAATTATAGCTATGTCTAAATCAGTGTTAAAGGTGACACCTAGAAAGAAGGGTGATGATTCTGAAAACAAATCTGTCATGGTATTGGACTGATAAGAATGATGAGAATTTTGAGTGCATCTTCAATCCATAGCATCACGTGAAAAGGTTATATCTTTACAGGATAGACAACAAAATTGAAGAGTTTAATAACATCTGGATCTCATTTCAAGCCATAGAAGTGTAGAACAAAAGTCAGGAATCTGATTTAGTTCTATGTGCTTAGCATAAGTAAAGAAGTGATATATGCTTGGGATATTATATTCGGGCAGAGGGACTGGAGCAGAGCAGAATGTACTGATATATTAAATAGTTACATTTCTATTGGATTGTAAATGACATTGGTTGTTTCCCAAATATAATTTTGGAAAAGACTTATATCAAATTTTCTTTTGTTTCAGTCGCTAGGGCATTAAAATGTGACAGTATGTAAACTCAGGCAGCAGTGCTTCTCTGAGCAGACTAGCATGCATTAAAAATGCTGATAGATATATAATCTTACCTCAGGTTGCAGTGTCAACAGAATATAGATGTATTCCAGAAAAAAAATGATAATTCAGACAAGCTTGCTTACTTATCTAGCAATCCTGTAAATTAGTCTAGTGCTCATGAAAAATACCAAGCTAGAAGAAGGCTGGAGCCATTTTTTAATTTCAAGTAATGTACAGCATGGGCAGTAGTGCAGATTCCTCCAGACTGGTCTATCAGCTCAGTTCACTTGTGGCTGAGTAGCCCAAATTGTACCAGAAAGGTATCTGGCAGTGCTAGCCAGGACATCAAAGCCGGTTGTGTTGCAGGCATGTTAGATTGTGCCCTAAGTCGCAGTTCTCTGTTGAAGCACAAATCAAAACTCATTTGTCTTTCAGGTCTTTTCAAAAAGTATGTGCGGACTGAAACTTAAATCTGCTATAGGTTTTTACATATCTTTATCTCACTGAAGTCTACTTCTGTTCCTTCCATGAAGTGGCATACTCAACATTTAAATTAAGTAGTTAATATTTATATAGGATTTCCATAAGCTTCATAGTGTCTTTACAAAAGTCTTCCTTCTAACTCTTCCCCTAAACCCATAAAAACACTGTCATAAACCACACATGAGACTGACAAAGTTTTCTCCAGCAGATAACGGCCAGATTTCTTATGCCTGTAGTCTGAAGTAACACTAGTAAAAGTTCTCTAACACTCTCTTTTTGGTCGTTCTTTTGCTATTGATACTTACTTTCTTCTGTGGTTGAATGTGATGGCAAGGTCCGATTAAGACTTTATGCAGTCTGATTTTCTTCATGTTCTGATCAATGCAATTCCACAGTTTTCTAAACCCATTCTTGTTCTCAAATGTTGCTTTTGGACTAAGTTCTGCATTTGTAAACAAGTAGGAGAAGGGATGCAATCAGAAGAGACTAGTGAGGGGGGGGGGGGTAAGAGATAGGGTAGAGTTTAACAATTGTAATAGTCTGTTTAGCTGTTTAGGGTAAAAGTTGCAAAATTTAAGCTGTTTGCCAAATCTTACACGGTTTGCTTGGGTACTGTGATAAGGTGTACGGGAGTAAAGGGCTTCATGACCATATAAGTCCAGCTTTATGACCATATAAGACCAAAGAAAGATTACAACCTTGCAAGAACAAGCCAAAGCTGGTTCTGCGGTTTGGACAAAGAGCAGGACGTTACTGAGCCTGTGCCAGATGTGGGGGTCACGAGGAAGACTCACCTGCCTTCATCCTCAGGACCCCTGACGACCACCACCAGGGGACACTGCGCAAACTCAGTCGGGAGAGAGATATGGAAATGACTTGCAGAACTAATTTTAATACAAAGCGGGGATAGGTAATGCATATGTATAGGCGTATTACATCATATTATGAATATGTAATGAGTTGTCTTATAAAAACAGAGCAAGTTTTCGTATCAGGCGCGCACGGTTTTGGCGGGACTACTCCCCCGTGCTGCCCAGCGCTGAATAAACATACCTACTTTACAATCTTACAGATTGTGGAGTCTGCTCTCCGCACGTCAGTTTTGGCGAGCCAGGCAGGAGGATCTCCACTCGGCTGCGGGACCGACTGTGGAGCGGACGCTCCTAGGCGCGCCCCGAGCATTTTACTCGGAGGAGTCTCCGCTGCCAGCCGATCACCGCGGGAGTGGACAACAGCCTCTTGAAGCTGCGGATTTAACGGTATGTTTAACGAAGGGATTTAAGCGTACGCACATTCGGGGCTGCTGATAAATCGCGCAGAGACGTCTGGCGTGCAGCATAGTGCCCGTGGGTTGGGTACCTGTAGGGTTTGGGACTGCAGTTTGGGACTGCAATTGGGAAACTCGCTGGCCGATAGAGCGGCCGGTAGCGATCTCGGGGATAGATCGACTGAGTTTGAGGTAACCGCTGTATCCCATTGTTGGGAGCCAGGATGGACCTGCTAATGACCGGTATATGAGAAGCAGGAGAAGGGTAAGCGAGCCTCTTGTAATTTACAAGATATTTGCAGCTGCTAGAAGGTTGTTAACTGGAGCGATGCTATGTTAGATTTCTTTTGGTATTGATTTTGGTTATGGCAATAAGGCATTTGGAATAGACTACCGATTTGAATTTGTCGAACCATAGTGTTTGTGTGAAGTGATGTGTGTGTGATTTTCTCTGAGTGCATGGACGTCCGTGAGAGTGGAATTGAGTGAGAATAAGTGAGAGTGTGGCTGACAGGCGTGAAAAGAGAATTTAAAAGTCAGTTTAAATCCCTTAAGAGTATATTGAAAATGGGTAACACCCAAGGAGGGATACTGAAAAAAGTCCTCTGGGTTGTATACTCGCCCATTGGAAGGATATTGTAGGGAAGGGAAGCACAGAAAGTAAAAAAAACCCTCATTAAATATTGTAATCAGTGGTGGCCATTGTATAAGTTAGAGGGCGAAGTTAAGTGGCCATTTAATGGAACATTGGATTATAATACTTTGTTACAGCTTATGCTGTTCTTGAGAAGAGAAGGGAAATGGGATGAAGTATCATATGCAGATATGTTTTTCACTCTGCGAAACCGTCCGGAGTGGCAAAGGGACTGTGGGATAATACCCCCACAGGACCCTATGGTACTCTCATTGGAGCGAGAAAATAAAGGGGGTAGAAGTAAACTAAAAAGATGCTGTTCTTCCTGCAGCATTGGGCAGAGGTGTACAAAGGCAGACAAAGTTCACCAAGCCCCAGAACAAGACTTAGATGACTTGTTTAAACCTCCCCCCGGGCACGGGACAAGGATGTGGATTCAGAAGGAGCTTTTAATCCTCCTGATAGCCCTGTATCTTCCCACACTCGGCAGAAGTCTGCCCTGACTACTTTACAAGCACCCCTCCGAGAGGCGGTGGGGCCAGATGGTGGAACAATGCTAATTAAAGTGCCTTTCTCCACTGCTGATTTGGGAGAGTGGAGAAAGATTGCAAAGGATTATAGAAGTGACCTGATAAGTGTAGCCAGGCATTTCCAATTTATCGTAAAACAACACAATCCCGATTGGAATGATATACAATTATTATTGGAATATTTGACTGAAACTGAAAAACAGCTAGTTCTGAAAACAGCAGGAAATTTGGCCGAAGATCATTATAAAATTACAGGAGGGGATGTTAAGGAATATTTCCCCCTCCAAGACCCAAAGTGGGATGCTAATAGATCGGCACATATGCAAAGATTACAGGAATATCAGGAATGGGTTTCGAAGGGAATGGAGAGAGCAATTCCCAAAACTATAAACTGGTCAGCTTTATATGCAGTTAAGCAAACTCCTTCTGAGTCCCCGTCTGAGTTCCTGGATCGGCTGAGGGATGTGATGCGTCGTAACACGCCGCTGGACCCTGGGTCTGAGGTAGGGATCCAGCAATTAGTTTCTTTATTCCTGGGTCAATCTGCAGGGGACATAAGGCGAAAACTTCAAAAGCTGCGTTCTACAGAAGGTAGAAACTTAGAGATATTGTTGGATGAAGCGTGGAGGGTGTTTAGTAATAGAGAAGAAGAATATCGGCGGGGACAAAAGAAATTGATAGCTGCCATTCAAGAAAAAGGGGAACGGAGAGGTGGTAGACGAGATTCGTCTCGATTGGAAAGGGATCAGTGTGCTATGTGCAGGGGCTTTGGTCATTGGAAAAGGGAATGTCCTAGAAACAGGGAAGGGGGTCGGAAAACCTCAGCGAATGTGAAGATAGCCAATGTAATAGAAGACTGACGGGAAACTGGGGAATCTACCCTAGCGGATCCACTGGTTACAATTAAGCTAGGGGAAAAGCAGCAGCAAGTGAAGTTTTTGATAGATACAGGAGCGACATATTCGGTTTTAAATCAAGCCTTAATTCCTTTAGGAGATGATTACGTTGTAGTACAGGGAGCAACTGGCCAAAGTGAAAAGGCGTATTTTTGCAAACCTTTAAAGTATAAATTGGGAAAGCAATGGGGTATCCACAAGTTCTTATATATGCCCAACTCTCCAAAGGCACTTTTGGGGAGAGATTTGTTGGAACAATTAGGAGCAAAGATCACGTTTGAAAAAGGGGAAATTACTTTGGAGGTAAAGGATCAACAATATACACAGGCATTAAGTCTAGTCCTAACTAGTCTCCCCTCAGAAGGGAAAATCGATGAGGAAATTCTGAACCAAGTGTATCCAGGAGTCTGGGCTACTGATGTGCCTGGAAGAGCGAAAAATGCTCCACCTGTTGAAGTTAAGATAAAGGAAGGTCAACGACCGGTAAGAATTAAACAATATCCTCTAAAGAAAGAGGACAGGGAAGGAATCCGGACAGTGATAGAAAAATTTTTGCAGCTAGGACTATTTAAGGAATGTGAGTCTGAATTCAATACTCCTATATTACCTATTCGGAAGTCCGATGGGTCATATAGGGTGGTTCAAGACTTGCGCGCAGTGAACAGGATTACTGAGGATCTCTACCCAGTCGTGGCAAATCCGTATACCCTACTGACTGCATTGGCACCTGAATTAATCTGGTTTACTGTTCTAGATTTAAAGGATGCTTTCTTTTGCCTCCCTCTCCACGAAGCCAGTCAAAAGTTGTTTGCATTTGAGTGGGAAAATCCTAAAAGTGGCCGAAGGACCCAGCTCACTTGGACGGTGTTGCCGCAAGGGTTTAAGAATAGTCCTACCATTTTCGGCAATCAGCTTGCGAGAGACCTGGAATCCTGGGAAGCCCCGTCCGAGAAAGGAAAATTGTTACAGTATGTGGATGACATTCTGATCGCTACCAACACAGAGGAAGATTGTATGGCATGGACAGTGAGTCTGTTGAATTTCTTAGGGCTTCAAGGATACAGGGTGTCTAGGAAGAAGGCTCAGGTAATGCAGCGTAAAGTGAATTATTTGGGCTATGAAATCAGTGCGGGACAGAGAACTTTGGGGCAGGCCCACAAAGAGGTGATATGCCAAACTAAAAAACCCCAGATGGTAAAGGAATTGCGAACCTTTCTGGGAATGACAGGGTGGTGTCGATTGTGGATCTACAATTATGGACTGCTTGTTAAACCATTATATGCGCTGACAGCGACTGAGCAGAAACACCTCGAATGGAATAAAGAGGCCGAACAAGCTTTTGAACAACTAAAGAAGGCTCTGATGTCAGCCCCGGCCTTAGGACTCCCGGATGTGGGTAAGCCGTTTCTCCTTTTCTCTCACGAGAAACAGGGCATTGCCCTAGGAATATTGGCACAGGAGCTAGGTCCGTATCGTCGGGCAGTTGGCTACCTCTCTAAACAGTTAGACGCGACTGCAAAGGGCTGGCCTGGATGCCTAAGGGCAGTTGCGGCTGTGATACTAAATATACAGGAAGCCCGAAAATTCACCCTGGGCCAGAAAATGACTGTTTTTGTGTCCCATGCAGTGTCGGCAGTATTGGAAGCAAAGGGTGGACATTGGCTATCTCCACAAAGATTCCTGCGATATCAAGCTGTAATAGTGGAACAGGATGATGTGGAAATCGTGGTTACTAACATTGTCAACCCAGCTTCTTTTCTCAGCGGAAACACAGGAGAGCCAGTGCATCATGACTGCCTAGAAACTATTGAAGCAACATACGCAAGTCGCCCAGACTTAAAGGATAGCCCCATAGAAAATGGAGAAAACTGGTTCACAGACGGGAGCAGCTATGTCCTGAATGGCAATCGACACGCTGGATACGCCATCACCACCAGTCAAGAGGTAATAGAGTCAGGACCTTTGCCCATGAACACCTCTGCACAAAAGGCAGAAATAATTGCCCTAACTCGAGCTCTGGAGTTGGCTCAGGGCAAAACTGTAAACATTTACACAGACTCAAAATATGCTTTTGGAGTTGTACACGCACATGGAGCAATTTGGAAAGAAAGAGGTTTATTGAACTCCCAAGGGAAAAATATCAAACATGCAGAAGAAATTCTGAAGTTACTAGAAGCTGTTCAACTCCCTGAGAAAGTGGCAATTATGCATATTAAGGCACACCAGAGAGTGAGCTCAGATTTGGAAAAAGGGAATGAACTGGCGGATAGAGAGGCAAAACAAGTGGCCAAAATGAAAATAAGAGTGGCAGGGGCTTTAATTCCTGATAGGCATATTTCCCTACAAGATAAACCAAAATATACTAAGGAAGATCAGAAACTCATTTCAGACTTAGCAGGGTCATATAATGAAGAGGGATGGGCTTATACCCCACAGGGAAAATTAATTGTTCCCTCATATTTACTGTGGCATTTAATACGGGAAGAACATAGGAAGAGACATTGGGGAATGGAGGCTCTGTATAAGCATCTGATAAAAGATATTGTAGCTAGAAACTTATATACCACAGTGAGACAGGTGACTCAACAGTGTGAACTTTGCCTCCAAACTAATCCAAAGAATACTCCCAAACTAGAAATGGGCCAGATTGGAAAGGGTAATGGGCCTGGACAGCAATGGCAGGTTGATTTCACAGAACTTCCAAGAAAAGGGGGGTACCGATATTTGCTGGTATTAACTGATACCTTTTCAGGTTGGCCAGAAGCGTTCCCAACCAGAACTGCCAAGGCTCGGGAGGTAACTAAAATACTAATACAAGAAATAATACCGCGTTTTGGGGTTCCAGCAACCATATCCTCTGACAGAGGACCACACTTTGTTTCAAAAATAGTGCAACAAACCAGCCACCATTTAGGTATAGATTGGCAACTTCACACCCCATATCGCCCTCAGTCGAGTGGCCAAGTGGAGAAAATGAACCACTTAATCAAACAGCAAATTGTAAAATTGGGACAAGAAGCAAACTTGCCATGGCCTCAGTCTCTCCCTTTAGCCCTTTTGCGTATACGGACAAGACCGAGGGCAAGGGAAGGACTGAGCCCTTTTGAAATTCTGTATGGACGCCCCTATGGAATACAAAAGGGGACATCAATGCAAATTGGGGACGAAATTATGACTTCCTATATGGTGGCATTGAGCAAACAGCTCAATAAAATTGGAAAACATGTAATTGGGACCCGAGGAAGGGGTCTGGATGGGCCTGTACATGATATTCAACCTGGAGATTATGTATATGTAAAGTCTCTTGCAGAAAAAACCTTGAAACCACAGTGGGAAGGACCATACCAAGTACTCCTCACCTCCTTCACAGCAATCAAAATTAAAGAACAGAATTCCTGGATTCATCATACCCGTGTGAAGAAGTCGCCACAAAAGCTTTGGACATCAGAAATTCAAGGGCCATTAAAGCTCAAGCTAAAAAGATAGGATGTGGGTTAAATTTAACATGATTCTGATAATTTTACAGGTGATAGACACAGCGGCCTGGCGAGAGAACTGGTATGTACAGGCGATTCAAAACATCACCAAAATTTTAAATAAAACAGATTGCTGGATCTGTACCCAAATACCAAGACATGCTGGTTATGAGATACCGTTAATAGGCATCCCACTGCCAGTTTCCCTAATGAACCGCCAAGATGGCTCCTTTTGGGGAAATACAATCTGGAGCACAGACCCTCAGGTTAAGTGGAGACGGGGACTAAAAATAACTGTTGAAGAGACCAGCATATTAGGGGATAACTGCCTGGTAAGTTCGGGAAAAGGGCTGTTTATGGGAGAACACCTAAATTGTAACAGAAGTCGTACATTAAATATGACAGGTAGAGATTTGGGATTTTTGAAATTGAACTATACCGGTCTCCCGACCCCACAAGGGACAGGGTGGTATTGGTTGTGTGGCACAACGGCTCATAAAGTCTTGCCCATAGGATGGCGAGGAGCATGCACTCTGGGAGGTCTGGTCCCCAATATTACTATCATTGACGGGTTAATACAACCCCCCATAAGGAAAAAACGAAACGTTGTAAATAACCCCCTCATAAACAGACCAACGAGTTTCCACAGTTTTGCGCGATGGTTCATTCCGTTTTTAGGGGTTAGTGAGTTGGAAAAGGCAATAATAAACATCTCAGCTGTAATAGAAACAGTGGAAAATAGAACAGTTGATGCCCTCCTGGCACTCCAGGAGGAAGTTACTGACTTATCGAAAATAGTATCACAGAATCGTATGGCCTTAGATTTGCTATTAGCCTTTCAAGGAGGGGTATGCACTGTGATCAATGTAGATTGTTGCATGTATGCAGATCAGAGCGGGCGAATCACCGAGGACCTCCAAGAAATAAGGAAACAAGTAAATATTCTACATAAAGTGACACAAGACAACACTTCTTGGAGTTTTTTTTGAATTATGGGAGAAATTGACATCCTGGTTGCCCAATCTAACATGGTTAAAACAATTCTTTGTAATGATCATTGTAATTGTCTTTCTATTTTTAATTATTAGTATAGCTGTCCGTTGTGGATTTTGGTGTTTTAAGGGAACTGGAAATTCCTATAGCGAATGGAAGAGAAATCAACTGCGACAAAAATTAGAATCTAATCAATACTTCGAGTCTGAGTAAAAGAATTTACTAATTTCTTTGAAAAGGGGGGACTGAGGGGGGGGGGGGGTAAGAGATAGGGTAGAGTTTAACAATTGTAATAGTCTGTTTAGCTGTTTAGGGTAAAAGTTGCAAAATTTAAGCTGTTTGCCAAATCTTACACGGTTTGCTTGGGTACTGTGATAAGGTGTACGGGAGTAAAGGGCTTCATGACCATATAAGTCCAGCTTTATGACCATATAAGACCAAAGAAAGATTACAACCTTGCAAGAACAAGCCAAAGCTGGTTCTGCGGTTTGGACAAAGAGCAGGACGTTACTGAGCCTGTGCCAGATGTGGGGGTCACGAGGAAGACTCACCTGCCTTCATCCTCAGGACCCCTGACGACCACCACCAGGGGACACTGCGCAAACTCAGTCGGGAGAGAGATATGGAAATGACTTGCAGAACTAATTTTAATACAAAGCGGGGATAGGTAATGCATATGTATAGGCGTATTACATCATATTATGAATATGTAATGAGTTGTCTTATAAAAACAGAGCAAGTTTTCGTATCAGGCGCGCACGGTTTTGGCGGGACTACTCCCCCGTGCTGCCCAGCGCTGAATAAACATACCTACTTTACAATCTTACAGATTGTGGAGTCTGCTCTCCGCACGTCACTAGGACAGTGTTAGGATAAATGGCTCACACAGCAGACGCACAAATTCTATCACGCTCATTTTGATCATGCCCCTTCTTTCACCTTTTCGTGTCATTAAATGCTAAATCACTAGCAGTGAAGGCAAGGAATAAAGTAAAACAAAAAGGACAAAAGATGGCCATTACTACAACAGGCAAATACCTGCTGTACTGATACAATTTACAATATGTTCATATATGTTGTTTGCTTTCCACAGGAAGAAGAGTTTAACATCAAAGGTTATTTTTTAGATGATTATTAAAATAAGGGGGAAGGAAAAAGTAAGCTTTTCCTAGCATTTCCAAGAACAGATACAGCAGAACAACCAGCAACCTAAGTTACAGGGTTTACTCTTGTGAAAAATTACATTCTTCAGCAAAAATAAATTGATGCATTAAAGTAATCTCCTTTTAAAAAGGAGACTGTAGTAGGGTTCTTGTAGGGTTGGTGATAGTGGTAGAGTTAGAAGAAAACCTCCGCCCTAACATATTTGTCTTTGCTTAAACATCTATATTAACTAAGCTTTAATGTCTATTTTAAGTAGTATGTTCTTGTTCCTTTCATTTCTTGTGCTGGAAAAATGGGTGCAAATTATTAGGTTAAATTATTCTAAAAGTTCTCTTTTAATGGTACCTTGGCATAACAGTCATGAAAAAAGCCTCAGAAGCACAATTATTATATTGCAGCGTGAGAAGAAAAATATTTTTAAGTGTTGATACAGAGAAGTACTAAAGTTTGTTATAATAATTTTTCTGAAAGCAGATACTTTGCCTTTATTTTAAAAATAGAAACTTGGTTTAGTACCATAATTATAATCCTAGAGATTTAGTACCTTTTTAATAAAAATGAAAATCTCAAATATGAAAAAAGCACCCATAAGAAGCAACGAAAGCTCAGAGGAGAAGAAATTTGGAGAGTTGCCAGTGTGGTGATCGCATGAATATTTAACAGAAAACTTAAATTCAGCACATCGGCTTTGATGAGATAATTTTAAAGACCATGAGCATAAATAAAAATTATTTTTTACTTTTATTTACTGTAATTGCTAGACCGTTTGCATTTGGGATGTTTATGTAACGTAAAAAATCAGAGGGTGAATCAGAGGCATTTTAAGAATGAAACAGAAATTTTCATAAGTTTTACAGATACCTTTAAGAATATTAATAGAAAGAGCCAGCAGTGTTAATAAGCCATGGTTTGAACTAATTTATTTACCTTTTGGTTTCCATGGGTAGCAATGATAAAAAATAGCTACTTATTAATATAATAATAATAATAATGTATTTCCAGTTTCTATTTCTATGTTTACATTCACTTACAGTAATGAATACAAGGCCTAGAAAAAATTCATTATTTTCAGGTCAAGAGTACACAGGATGTTCCAAACTACAAAAGAGAGGCACTTCTGAAGTACCTCCTTAGGTACCTGTCTGGAAGATGGACATGACACCTATATGCTGTTCAATGGGAAAAGCCATATCCCCTTACCATCTCTGAAATCAGGCTATCACGTACTGCTCATACAGTACTGGAGCCATTGATGGGAATGCAAAACTGCTACTGACCTCGAGACAGTGGTATCTCATACTTCGTTTTCATGGCACACAACTCAAAAGGCAGTGTTTAAATTTGCTGAGAAAAGGTATAAAAATATCCTACTGTACAGAATTAAAGTAACATCCTATTTTCTAGTTAGGCTTTGGAGTGAGTTACTTTTGTTATTTGCCAGTAAAAAAAAACAGAATTGGTTCCATGTTCTAGCAACTGCAGCTAACAGCAGCTTCTTTACTGGGAATTCATTCTTGCATCTATTTTAGGATGAATTGTACATGTGAAATATATTAGCCTAATAACTTGAAATCTAGTATCAAATCCCAACACCAAAGAAATGGTACTGGTTTTTTTTCAGTTGGTCTGCATCCTCCATTCCAGCGACTGCTTTTAGATACAGAAATATTTATTTGTAGGATTTATATACGGGCATATGAATGTTAATTTGCCTTTATATCAGACTTACCATGGCAGTGTCTAAATTGTGGATTAATTTAAATTGGCACCAAAGAAAGTCTTTGTATATCACTCTCCCACCTCTCTGCTTTCTGTAAGGAAATGGGCTTATCCGGCTTGCTTTTCTCTTTGCATCTGCAACGTACGCAAACTGTTAAATTCTCCCATTTCTTGTTCCGTACTTGACAGTGTTTCATGTTTTAAACTCAGTGAATACTTGAGCAAGTAATTTCTGTGCCTGTAGCTTTGCAAATTCAATCTTTTACATGCTAAACTTATTGCTGTATTGAAGTTAGTTAGCAACTGAATTAATTAATTCATCATCTATTAAAACACTTATGTCTGGAATGTTTTGTGACTTAGTTATTTCTTTTTAATGCAACACACAGTTTTATAGCCTAGGTAAGAATTCGGATGTAGGATGGTGCTGGATGCTACAGTGTGGCATTAAAGTCTGGTTGACTTTGCTTTGGGAAGGCCATACAGTTCACTGAGGAGGAGGGCAGGAGCAAGTTCTTACCCTGTAACCACTTTTGAGAGAAATTTCTGCCATTACACCATCATATGTAATGTCTTCCTAGAGTTATATGGTGTGATAAATAGTAATATGGGATTACAGTAGTTGAATCTGCTAATAAAGGTAAAGACAGAAACCAAAAGTAAACTTACAGAAACCTGTATGAAAAAGCAAACCCCCCAAACAAGGACCTTTGCTTAGCACAGCTGCCTGAACAACCGAGAAGCAGCAGATCTCATCAGCCAAGAAAAGAAGCAGATGTTGTCCCTCAGCTATAGACTTCCGATCCTGCACCTCATTAATTCTGCTACAACCTGTGTCCTTGAAAAAGCAAACATTGCCATTTTGCTACATATAAAAAAGAATCATTCTGACAAACACTTAAAGTGAAATAGTAGTCTTCAGCTGTGTGAGGTGCTATACAATTTGTACTGCACTACTGATTACATTCATAACAATAAACAGTGGCATAGTGGCCTATTTAGGCCACTTTTTTAATTAAAGAAGTTGACCATTGGGAACTTACCTTTAATTAAGCACACTGAATACCACATTAACCTGATTATATGGTCCTGCAAAGTACAAATGAGTATCCTGAAGGTGGGATTCACCTGGCCAGACATTGTTGTTCTTAAGCAAGGTACTTATGGATACTGTGTCTTATATTTGCTGTTCATTCAACCTTAATTATGCATGAATTCATGTTCAATTTTCTAATAAACTCTAATGAAGAAATTACTTTGAGACTTTCCTCAGCTCCTACTTGGAAACTCACTAATGAATTACATTTATTATTACATTTCTTAAGCAATCAGACTTTCATGAATCACATCATTATTTTTTTATTATGATTTTATTTTTATATGGTACACAGTAGTTCTGAATTATAGATGGACTTTGTTTTCATTCTGTTGCCTACCAAGAGGAATTCACTGCATTTTTTCCCCATTGTCACAACTGCAAACCCTTAGAGTTGTATGTGGAAAAGTTTACTTTCCCCAGCAAAAAAAATCCCACCAACTAGTAATATGTACAAAAGCCTCAAATATATCCTGCAAAAAAGTAGGTTGTTTCCATATTTATGTGTAGAAACTCATAGGATAGACTGGCACACTGCCATTTAATTTCATAGAACTATGGAAAGCAAAATGTACTAAATCCTGCTGAGATTCCAGCCTTTTGTGCTTCCTGCAACAAATCAAAATTATTAAAAACTAGCTGCACTCAAAGTTTCCATAACTGGCAAGTTGTTTAATATACTCCAGACCAAAAGGAAACAAAGGTAAGAGATCTAAAGTTAATAAAACATGATCAGTGGAGACTGATAGAAGCAATATCGTAAGATAGGGTGACTAATGTTGAAATTTAGAGGGAACAATCAGATAAAAAAAAAATCTGTTTCAGAGGATCATAATGGCTAATGTACAGGACTTATCTTTTATCTGAAAAAATATAACTGAACTTGTAGGAAAGTTTAGACCAACAAAGACAGTGATATGACTGATGGCAAGTAACACCACAGTGGGTTTAGAATGATCATCTTATCTGGGAATATAAACAACATATGACACAAAAATCTACATATAGCGAGAACTGTAAAAGCACATGCAGTCAAGTAGTTCATATCATTGTGGAATTTTACCTTTCTGCGCCCAAGCTCAAGTTCCTGTTTCTTTTTTCCCAGTATTACTAATATCTTTCAAATTTTGTGAGAAAATACATATTAACATGGAATTGGTAGAAAATGATACTATTAATTGTCTAGTAAAGTGATTTTACTTTTTTTATTGTTGTTGTAGCCTGTTTGACATCTGCATTCTTTCATACATTAACTATCAACAAAGGTCCTCCTTGCGACTACTAACATTTCTCGTTCCTTTTCGGCTGAGCAGTTGACAAAAATCTCAGGAGGTGAGGTAACTCTTCACCTCAACTCTACCTCATCTATATCAGACAGAATTTTCAAAGGATGTCTTCTATAGTTTTTATTCTCATGACCAGAGAAACAACAAAACAGAAGCTACACAGAGCAGTGATTCTGCTGAGTATCTGTGGACTGCTTACCGAATCAGGTGGGCTTTTTCAGCAGGAACCCAAGTCTACCCTCCCACCCCTCTCTCCTAGTGGACACCCATTCCTTCCTGCCCTGTACCTTGTTCAGTCTCAGGAGAGTGCAAAGGTCCTACACAGCACATGAATTGCCTTACACATCGAAACGGCATTTTATATCTACCTTGTATACACTTTGTGTTCATTAGAAAAAGACGAGTCAAAGTGCAAGCTAACACAGGATCAGACCTCTGATATTTGACAAAATAGATTCTTGTCCTTGATTAGTTATTACTTATTCTTCATCTGTTTTGTCCAGTTAATTTCTCCTGTACAGGAGTAGCTAGCTTTGCCAAAACTTTGCACATGAAATAGTTTGAAAAAATTTGGAAATTAAAAGTCTTACTTTTGCTCCCCTCTCTCTATTTCCTTTTCTTTACCTTATTAGAGCTTTTCTGTAAGTTTCCATTTTTTCCTATACTGTTTCTTTTCTGAGAGCCAGAAGTTTCCGCATTTTCTAGTCACTGACACCTAAATATATATTCTCTGTTAGAAAATTATCACGAATTAACTGTCTTGTGCTGACTCCTCAATCTCAATATAGGCAAACTATATTTTTAGCCATTCTGTAAATTCTATACTGCTTCTTAATATTACCTTATCAGGCAATGTGCCCTTGTGCTTTGACTTCATTTTCACACATCATTCCAAATCCTTTTGATAACTCCTAGAGCAAACATACAGGCCAGACAGGAAAGCAGATTAACCCTTCAGTCCCAAAGGAAAAGAGAAGTCTGGATTAGTGAAGAAAAATGTTAGTAGTGAGGGAAATAGAGGACACCATCATTTGAGTAAAGGAGATGAAATAAATACACAAAACAAATGCTGCATAAACACTATACTAGTGTTACTGCTAGCTTGGTAGTGGAACATATACATTCCGTAATAGTTTGCAATTTGCATCAAGAATCTGTATGCCTGCAAATTGCTTAATATGTTAGGAGTACGGCCAGTAAAAGAAATACAGAAGAACTTAACATCTAGTATGGCTTGTCTGGAGGACAGAAGAGATGAGAGAGGCAAGTTTCTCTGCTTTATAAGCTGACTTAAATATGGGAATTGGCAGGAAAATTAAGTCATCTGAGAAAATTACTCTGCATGGACTACATTTAGTATCTTGAATTTCTCTGTGTGGATAAGTCCTGTGGACAGGCATTTAGTACTTGACAGTCTCCCTGCATTTGTCCAGGTCTGTCTCCCAAGGCACAGCCAGAGGTAATTTATTGTGAAGGATAAGTTAAGAAGTGGAGGGTTTTTTTACTGTTGGCCAGTCAATGACACAGCTCCCTTGCAGGAAAGGTTGGACGCCACACATGAACTTAAATGTTAATTCCAAATTGCATGGGGTTACTGGATATGATGGTTCCAACAGAACAATTTTTGCTTATTGGATTAGGTGATAAAAATTATCTTAGCAGCAGTAATCACTTATGGGAAAGTTTACACTGAGAAAACATTCTGTAAAGTATCAGCAAAACCAGTAATCAATCACCCTTGCTTATGACTGACAAACCTTCAAGATGAAAAGATGTGGGTGGAATTTGAAAACTGGTGCTGGAAGGATCAAATGCATCATTACAACTGGTTAAGTTTGGACTAAATCCCCTTGAATATACAAGCATACAGTGTGAGCTCAAGGAACAGACATCATCTGAAGGTTTAGGAAATTCATCTCATAAAGAAAGTAGTGATGTTTCCCATACTGTAGAGCTGTTTTTCACTGCAGGGGCTTGAAGCTTCATTACAGTGCCACAGATAAACATGGTAGTATTTGGAGGAGTCAAACAATTCAATAAAATTGTTTTTCTGTGAAAATCCAATAGAAATTGAACACACTCAGGAAAAAAAAAGTATTGAATGAGAGGTTGTATAATTTCTTTCAATACTTTTACAGTTAGAAACTGTTTTATAGTCCTGTAGTACCAAAAGAGGAACTAAGGACTGAGCTAGATGTTGTTCAGTCATGGAACAGTTTGTGGTCCCTGTCCAAAGAGGCGAAACCAGTGAACAGAGACATTTGGCTGGGAATCAGGAGCAAAATATTAGAATGAATGAAAATAATGGAAACAGTGGTGGCATCAAACAGCAGGTAACTCCCACAGTTTTTAAGACTGGATAAACATAAGGAAAAATGAAAGGACATGAGATAAAGAGACAGGAAAAAGGAGAGAGAGGAAGACACAGAGTTGTTATGAAGATGAGAAGAAATTAAATCAGAGCCCTTAAAGACCTGTAGTTTCTGCAGCCTCTTCTGCTCTCTGAACCATGTTTTCCTCTACAGCCTAGTGGAATTGGACTCCTTACTGTGAGTAACCCCATTATAATTCTGGTTTGAGAGCAGAGGTGAGTCCAATTTACCTTCTGTCACAGTGGGACAGTAATGAGCTATTCCAGATAGTCTATGATCTGAATTTTTTAGCCTACCCCCGTCTGTTTTTATACATTCAAAAATTATAAAAGACTTCTATAATAATCTAATTTGACTTTTTGGACACTACAGACAGCAGGCTTCCATAGACAATCTCCTTTAATTTTGAGGTATATACTTTTTTGCATATATATAATGTTTCATTTGGCTATACTAAAGCACATGTTGTTTGCTCATACTCTGTGACCTATCATACCCATTTTTTAACATTCTTTCAATCTTTCTGTCATCTACCAACTTTGTCAGTACTGATTTTATGGCTTGGGGTGTCTCCCCCCCCCCCCCCCCCCCAACTTAAAATGCTAAACAGAATGAGACTGAGAATCAATCTTTGTGAGACCCAACTGGAGTCAACCCCCTTGGTGACAATTACCATTATGTTTTGACTGCCGGTTAGTCAGCTTCAATCTAGTCAATGCACATCATGTTAACTTTGTATCATTCTACTTGCTTAATCAAAATGTCATGCAGAAACAGACAAATGCCATTCTAATAATTACTTTTTATCAATTGGCGTATAATCTTATGGGGGAAAAAAAAGGAATATTAGATTAGCTTGACAGCATATATTTTCCAAAAATCTGTTTCATTAACTACATTACCTCCCTCTAATTTTCTATTAGTCAAGTACCATATCGGCTCTTCTGTTACTTGCTCAGGATTGACACCCAAGCTGTACAGCTTATAAGTACATTGACCAGTTTGTTTGCCTTTTCAGATATTGAAACAACACTAGCTTTAATCATTATTTATGCATATAATTGCAAAGGAATTTTTGGTGTTTCTTTACCTGATTTATGGTTTTATAGTATCAGTAGAAAGTGTCACTTAGCACTATTCCTTCCTCTGCAACTAGTTCTACTTACAGAGACTTCTTGATATAAGAAAAAAAATACTTTTGTTTTTATCAAATAACAGATTGTTGTATTTTGCTTTAAAAATAAAGGCTATTCATATCCCATGTTCATTCAAAATAGTTTATATAGATTCAGAGGAGTCCAACTAAGTAATATTATATAAATTAATAAGATAACAAAAATAAACCAAGCCAATATTTTGTGGTGGGCAGTAGCCTCTTAAAAAAGATGGACATTAGAAATAGACATACTGTCTAAAGAAAGTCACTGACAGTTTCGAATAACACATCAAATATTCCAGCTTTATCTTTGGTATAAGACATGGACTATTCTACTCCTTTCGGTCATAATGTGGAATTTATTATGTGTGGAAAGAACAGACTGAGCTACTCAGTTGAAGTTTTATAGTCTACTCTTCCTCAGTATAGTCTGCTCATATAATGTCACATGTCTTTTCTCCCAGTTTCCCCTAGGTGAACCTGTTTTCTGGCTATGTTGTTAAACTGTTAAGGCTAAAACCATTATTCATCATTTGATTCTGATCATGAAGAAGCATCTGCCAGATATTTGCAACCATAATGTGAGTAAACTCAAATATCCACTAGGTATTTGCAGCCATTACATGTGTACGCTTGGTACTTATTACCATTACATAGCCATTTATTGTTCTCTTGTTCCTCTTTTTCAGATTTTTGTTTATGTTATTGAAAGACAGCATCCCTAGACAGAATTCATGCTCCAACATGGCAGGCCATGAGCAAGTACATAGCAAGAGTTGTGCCTTCGTTAAAGATTCAGAGTTTCATGTGCACATGCCTTTTGCATTTCACAAAAAGAAAAACACAGTGTTGTTAACAACAATTCTACAACTTTTTAGTCTTACTACCTTTTACTTACAGACACTTCAATCCCCAGATGGAAACAGAGTCTGTTCTGAGCTGGTGAAAAGTAAGTTCATGAAGTTGCAGTCTCTCTGGTTTCATTATAGTGACCATAATTTGTTTGTAAAATTGTACTGCAGGGGAGAATTTTACACAGTAGAAACAGTCAGACACTCATAAAACAGTGCCAGTTACCGATTTAAAGAATGACACCTTAGCACCACGCTTGCAAAAGCAGACTTTAGAGGTAAAAAGATAATCAACAAAGCAGGCATCATTTACCAGCACTGTGCACCTAGCAGCAAATGTCAAAAAAAAAAAAAAAAGAAAAAAGAAAGAGAAGAGGACCAATAAAAGTAAAAAGTTTAACCACGAGTCCTGTCTTTGCCTCTTTCTTTGCTTCATAGCAGCTGTCTGCAGATTTCTTAGTGAAACTTGAGGTAAGATTTTTAAAAGCTAGTTATACCATTAAACATTCAGTATTGTGCTTAGTGATTTTTTTTTTTTTTTTAAAGCTTATCCATAAAGGATAATGATTTCCAGGGCTTTGACTTCCATTTGCCACTCTGTGTTCCTAAATGTACATAAAATGTGGATATCGCTTTTCTAAAATCTATGGAATTTTCAAAATATGCATTCAGCTCTTAAAATACAGGGACACATTTGAAGATTGTATCTTAAAAAAAATTCTTTAAAGAGTATTGTGAGAGACAGTAGATACAGTAGGATGGAGAAAATTTTAATGGTTCAGATTTTTACAGGGAATAATTACATCGTATCTTTTAGGCTCCCAGTTATTAGGTTCCAATAAAACTATTTTAGGAGTAACTAGAGCTCTTGTATTAAGCAGAGACATTCAGACAACACAATCACAAGTGAAATACAATGTATATTTCTCTTTCATTATTTCTATAGTAAACAATGGAATAAACTGAAGAAAGCAAAAGGCAAATATTGCTTTTATATTTATATTTTCTGCGTCAAATTTTTCAAAGGAAATTTACTCAGTTTACAGATTCTGATTCAGTATTTGAATACCTGTAATAAGGACAGAAATTATCTCCAAAGGAAAAGAAATTGAAACCAAATTATGTTTCTCAAAAATAATTTCTATCTTGTTTATATATTCTATGAATTAATTAATTCAAGGTTACTCCTTAATACATTCTCTTGATGCATTTAGTCTTGGTCCTTTCTGTCCAAGTTCTTTTAAAAACTACAGGTCAGAATAGTCCTCAGAGGTCTTTCTGTGTTTATTCTAGACCCAGACTCAACCCTAGAGTTGTCAGACTTCAACAGATTTACATCTAAAACTAGTATAAGCAGTCAAGCTCTTTGAAAGTCCACTGGGAATATTTTCATTGGCAAGGAATAAGACCACAGCCTATAAAATAGTTCTGGGAGTGAAAGGAGAGGCAGTGCTGAGACAAAAGATTCTGATAGCTTTCCCCCAAATTATTCATTTTAGATTTTTACGTAGTGCTTCTTCCTATATTATATAATATTTGGCTATGTAATCTATGCAGAGTCCTCACCGAAACTTGTGGTGCTATACTGCAAATGAACATGTCTTGTTTCACTTCTCAAAGCTTTGATTGAGCAAACCCCCTATAATATATTTGAATTTAATTATATGGTTCAAATCACTTCAGCCAAACCATGTGTTCAAGTTCAAGGGTGATAATGATGTAAATTAATTTTAAGTATTACAGAATTATGTGCTGTCTAAACCAGACATCTAGGCTGTCTTTAGAAGAGTTAGACTATAATGTGCCACCACAGACTGGACTGATTAATTCCCCTCAAAGATGAGGCCTAATACAGGTGGTGTTAATTGTCCTCCAGAGATGCTTACTTTTTTCCATTAATTATTGACAGAGCCTAGACAACAAGCTAGGGCAAGGAAATTAAAATGTCTTTCAAGAAAAAAGTAGGCCCAAATGTCTTCAATGGGGTTTAAATAATAATTTTTGCCTGCTCTCCTTTACACTAATGGCAACATTTCGACAGGCTTACACAAGAAGATAAGGCAGATTAATTACAACTTTCTGACTCAAGAGTATTTTTTTTTCTTTAAAATAAATTTATTTTATTTAACCAGTTTCGGTATAAAGTGGGGTTTTTCCTGTACTTTCTTGTTCCTGAGACTAAAATCAATATCTTTTGCAGACATCATAAAGTACTCTGAGCTCACTGAATCTCATTTTCAGTTTTTAGCATTTGTTCTAATGGATATCTTGTCTTGACAACACTTGAGTTTTCTTTTAGTTTCCAATGACACTACCAACAGAAACCAATGAACTTTCCAACCTATTTTATGTATTCTTTTTTTGCCCTTTATGCCTCTACTGGGCCTCTTCCCTCACAATTTTTCTTTTCAGAAATGCTGCTATTCACACTCGACTTTGTTCCAAGCTATCACCATGGACATTTGTTACTGGGTATATAATTTTATGCTTGAGGCTCCACCTATCAAAAATTGCTGCATCAACATCTTCTCCTTTGATAACAACATAATTATCACTTTCAGAGATAATGAACCTCATCAAGGTCTTCTTTTCTCATTTTCATTTATGAACAAATTTGGCTACTGCCAGGAGTTAATGAAACTAAAAAGAGAAAGAGAGGAGGCAACACTGTCAGACTGATGCAACATTACTGAGAGAGTGACAGGACAGTTTTTAAAAGATCACTGATACAAGTTGCCTGCCAAATATTCTGCTGCATCTTGAATGGGAACAGGTGTCCTGCTCTAAGATTAACAGAATTTTATGGGAGAGTTAAGAGCATGTTAGATGTTAAATTAATGAGTAAAAAGTTTTCTGAATTCAGAAAAAAATCAGTTTGACTATACATTGAAAAAATCAGTGATTTTCTAGTAAAATTGATATTTTCAAATATTCCATGACAGGGAACATAGTAATTGCCAAAGCTAACAGATTCTAGCAATTCATACATTTCAATATTCTCTGTTTGACAATAGTTTGCACCAAGTCTTGGAGAGAAAGATGGAAAGAACATTATATTGGATAATAATAGCAAGAATTTCTCCAAAGTCCATCATCAGCTTATATAATGATGCAGGTGGACCTTTACTCATGTCAAGTCTTTTCCTAAAACCCAAACCAAACTGGTAACATTTTCTTTAATGTAACTAAGAATAACCCTATTCCTTGATGGTTCACATTTACATTAACATTCTTTTTATACAAAATCAATTAAGACATATATGCTTTAATACCATAATAAGTGTAATTGATAACACATGTCTTTCAATGTATGTGATGAATGGTTATCTAAACTCCAAAACCTAATTAATTACCTTCCCATTTCTGGACTTCAGATCAAACTATGTATCTGTATTTACTATATTTTAAACCATATGTGCTTTGCCACTTTTATAAAAGAACTTTGTAATACAATAGTTAGCTTTTGTAGAGCTGCTACTTAATTTTGTTCTATTTGTTGGTGAATGTGAAGAATTAGATTTCTTCATGCTATTTTTATGTTAGGAATTAGCTTTTTTACAGGTGAAATGGATGAATACAATATTTCTTTCTATTGTGTCATGTGTTTCTGTGGTATGAGACACAGTCGTTTCCAGGAAAACAATGACCTTTCTCATGTTGTGGTTCCTATTATTTAATGAATCAATTCTAGACCCAGGAACTTCCTGGACTACTTAGAATTAATGGGCAGACTGATAAGACCAACACTGAGAACTTGATATGTAGTGAATTTAATAGAACAGTCACCCAAGTTCTTTTCAAAACTCAGACTGATATTCTTATACTATTATTATTGTTATATTATCTTAGTAAAAAAAAAAAGTGATTGACAATAAGCTCATTTTCATAAGGTTCTCTGGCCTGGGACCTTTTTCACACAACTCTAATTCCAACATCTGATAAGACTAGTTTACGATTTATATTCTTTATATCCAGCCTATAATATAAAATGTAGGAGAAAGCAATATCAAACAAAACCAAAAACCCAAAGGAACAATAAGCGCTCAAGGAAAAGGCAAAACCACAGAAATATAAAAAGAAGACTCATGTTTATTTAATGAGTGCTCCTGATGGGGAAGAAAGCCAAAATAACCACTGACATTTTTGTGATTTTGACTTTTTAATTGCTTGTTTGTTCCTTTGGGAAGCTTGCTCAGGCATCCGTTAGATTTTTCCTAGTTAAATAAAGTGGTTGTTCATGTACTTCTGATTGCATTTGTAACTACCTTCAGTTCTTGTTCGTTTTTTAATTCACTTTGAGCTGCATTCTGATTTGAGCTATAATGCAATGTCACAAAAAATAAAGTAGTTTTACATTAGACCTTGCATATTCAATTAGACTATGCAGAAACATAGAAGCAAACTAAATGCCATACTGGATTAGCCTAGTGGTCGTTTTATACAGTATTTTATGTTTAGAAAGAGCAAGACCAAGGAGCTTGAGGGACCAAATTAAGCAACCTGCAGTTGGTGTATGTATGGCATAATCTACCACCTTATATAGGTTACCTGCTGCTTTCTAATTTTCAGAGACTGATTTAAGCATAAGGCAGAATTTAACTTCTGATACTTTGCTTGTCATTAATTTGTGGGACTCTCACCTGATCATCATATAAACACTCAATTCCTCTTTGAATCTCTCTAAATGTAACCTAAAGACATTATTGAAAGCAGAAATGTCACCGTTTAGCTACATTTTATATGAAAAAGTACAGATAGAGTTTTGAGTTTCTGCCTTTGAACTGAACTCAATGGTCTCATGTTCTTGTGCTATGGAACAAGGAGATAAGTATGTTAACACCACATTGTCTGTCATTGATTATGTAAGTTTTTCTCATGTTCTCTCTTGTGCATCTCTTTTCTAAAGCAAAGAACCCTAACCTTTTCAGCTTCCTTTCATATGTTGTCTTTCCCTATAGCTTCAATATTTTCACCCTTCTTGAGCTTCTTTCATTTTGAAGCATCTTTTTAAAAGCAAAGTAATCAAAAGCCCAGATACATTGGAAATACTGACTTCTAGACTGTTTCTGATTTGATACTCCCAACTATTTGGTTTATGACTGGCATTTTTGAGAAGAATTTGCTTTTCTCTTCCTTATGCACTCTACCTTGCTTTAAGTAATATCACATTTTGTCTCTTTGTTAAGTTGCCCATTATCCTAACTGGTTACAGCTTTCTGGAGGTCTTCACAGCTCTTTCTGGTCTTGATTAGTGTAAACGTTTCAGTATAATTTACAGATTTTTTATCTCATTGCTCACTTGCTTTCCAGGGACAGTTCTTGTATGAAACACAATTATTAATCATTTCTCACAATGAAACTTTTCTTCTTTTGGATTGTCTAGGTAGATTTTTATCCATAACAATACCTGGCCTTTCCATTCATGGTTACTTCATTTCTTAGACTCCTGACTGGAGTCTTGTCAAGTCTTAGACAAGACAGTGAAAGTCTACCTAAATTATGCTCACAGGATCTCACTAAAATTATACAGTCAAAGAATTCTGAAAGGTTCAAACGTGTGTTTTTTGGTTTGGGGTTTTTCTCAGCCTTGTTTGGTATATGTGAGTTAATGTACAGGTCTGTGTGACTGTAGGTCTGTTAATCCTTCCTAATAACTTTTGAACTCAGAGATTGCTGGAAAATCTGATGAGCTTCAGAGATGTTAAATTTCTACAAATTTCATAAATGTAAGACATCAAGCAAAGACTGGAGGCCTTATTAATATATCCACTGCAAGGGATAATGCAGTGTGATGAGCTCAACACTTATTATACATCAGAGGAACCACACAGGGGAGATCTGTTGTCAATGGTTGAATCACAGGAGAAACTCCTGACAGCTTACACGTTATTGAATATTTGAAAATTTACCTCTCAGTGAAAACATCTCTCCTGTGTGGATCCTTTAATGTCTGGTATAGCATGGACTTCTGCTGCTGTAATTAGCTGAGGGAAAAAAAACACCTGGAAATCAGGATTGGTAGGCTCTGGTGAGCCTCAGGCTACTACTTATCCGATCATGTCCAGCTGCCAGGTATATATCTGGCAGGTCTTCCTTACTCTTTCTTTTTCAATGTTTGTTTTTATAATGACATTGGAGTCAATATTCAGGTATCTAGCTTAGTTTTACTGTTAGCTATACAAGCTGTTTTGATGTGGCATTCTACATATTTGTAAAATGTGCTACTTTGTTCAAAAGTAATATGCCCCTGGATTATTACTATTTAAATTCTGTTTTGTTCTGAAGATTTCTTTCTCTCTAATCGGTATAGTCCTTCACCCTGAGTAAATTTGATCAACTTTAAAAAAACCCTCCAATATCCTATTTCTCTTTACATAACAGCATGTCTGAAAAGGAGTGCAAAGGACAGAAAAGAATTGACTGCAAGCAAATAACAGTAGAATAATGACAGCAATAAAATATTGAAAGAGATTTTTCTTGGCTGACAAGGAAAATCTTTTGTTCAGTTTTTATGGCTATTTAGGATTAACCTTCTAGTGGAAGTACTTTACCAGGATGCTATGGCAAAGGTCCATAATCTGACTAATCTGGCTGTGTTTCACATTAAGAAATATCCTATTTGTTGTTAGGACTCTCTTCTTGAAAACCTGATGTTTTTTCTTTTCTTTGCAACTAAAAGCTGTGATTCACTGGTCAGATAACAGGAAATTCAATGCCTGCTTTTAGTTTTAGAGTGAAATACATTTTTTTCTGAATTTTCAATGCAAAATAGAAAAGGTTCTAGAAACTGAGATGACATAGTAACCATTTCTAACAGACTTCTGCTAAATCTGTGACGTTACACACACACACACACACACCCATCGTACCCCCCCAAATGAAACAGGTGTTTTTCCTTTCTAGCATGTAGATGCCAGTTAAAGTTTACAACAGCTTTCAGGAAAGGAATGGTGGATTTCAGATACCAATTATTTTTCCTCAGTATTAATAATATAGTACATAATTTCCTCAGTATATTTTACTTACATTGCAAGAGGCATTTATTTAGGCATCCCAAGCAATTATGAAATTTTCCTACAGTTTTACTGAGCTTTTTATTTCTGATTCTTTATTGAATACAGTGAAATACATGTGGTACAGGTGTGTTCATAAAACCTAAACCCAAGGTACTCTCAATGAAATATAGAAGAGAAAATGGATGTGTTCAGACTAGTGTTCATCATAGCAGGAAATGAAAGAAATAAAGGGGGGGTCTATATCCCATCCCTGACTGAGGCCAAAGAGCCTTGAACAGCTTCTGAGGAACTGTGGGGAAGCATCATTTCATTGAAAAGCATTTGCACCTACAGGGGAGAGAAAAGATCTTGAGATCTTGAGAAATGGAGGAAGATAGACATTCCGGATGCCGCTGTACTAGTACCAGCTATATGAAAGAAACTATCCAATTAATAACAAGAGATGATGGTCAGAGAACATAGAAGAACAACCAGGCACAGGTTCAATGGTACAAGAGCCTAACATGAAGGACAGAGAAGATCCAGTTATAGCAAACTCTCCGTATAAGGAATAAATTCTGATCTAAATTACTTCAAAACCAAGCTTTTTCTGTTTCTGACTGTGAAGTCAGAAAAGATGATGGAGTTGATGTTCTACTGAGGGCTGAGAAAACCTAGTGGAATTAGATGCAGAGATTCAAATGGCTCTCCTTTACTAGTAATGAATTGGACAACTGGAGAAATGTGGTTAAATAAAGAGTAAGAGTGAAAGAGAAGATATCTCAGAGGCTTAGTGCACAACTATCCAGCAGATATCCATATAGAGTTTTTAATTTGTATAGTAGCAAACAGTATGTCAGAGATTTATGAACTTCTAAATACTGAATTTAATATGATCTAACTGAAATACTACTAATTAAACATCAATATTTTGGCGGTTCAGAGACTTTGAAAGAATCTTTTTCTTATATGCTGCAGTCTAACACTTGGATTCTGCAGTTGTACAATGTTAATGCAGATTATATTAAAAATGAAGGTAGGACACTGTTACCAGTTTTCTTTTTCATTTTTTTTCCTCCCATTTTCGTGTGATTGTGTCACCCCTTGTAGCCTGCTGAATTAAAAGAAGATAGTAGAACTCTATTCTTACAGAAAATGCAATTATGTTTTGTAATCACTGCTCTTAGCGGTTTAACAGTGTTGTACAACACAGCCTGAAGGTTTCTGAGCTAGTCGCTTTTACTTAAGAAAAAAACAATCACCAGCATATGGCTGTGATCACCAGAAGACTACGAGTTTGTGCATAATTATTTGGCAGGTTGTTGTACAGGGGCAGTGGAAGAGTAGCATTTTTCTTTCTTTTTAAAAGGAAGCTGGGTCTTTGAGTAAGATGTCAGCTGGATTTCTGCTGTAGCTTCCACAAGATACAGTTTAAAAGTTATGCTAGAGATTAGTTTGTCTGGAACTCAAAGAATATAAGTAATTTTTAGCTAGAACTCTTGAAAACCAAATACCTGTTTACTAGTAACTCAGGTGTAAACACAAACAATGTTGAAGGTTTGGGTTTTTTCCAATTAGATATATTAGCTGGTTTAGCTACTCTAGTTAAATTGTTGAGGATTGAACAACTCTAATCTGATAATCTTTTTATAATTTCTCCAAAATTTTCTGAATAAATTTATTACAAGTATTATCTATCCTTGTAAGTCTGCAAGTATAAGTACTCACCATTGTATTTAAGAAATCTTGGCCTCCTTGGAGAACTTGTGTATATGAATCTTATGGGCATTTGAGAAGGAATTGGTACTGCACCAAAGGGGAGATCTGCAATCAACAGCATGTGCTAAAGATTTCAGCACACATGGTACTGCGGAGCCATTTTCTCATTTCATTGAATTTGTATGTAACTAAAGTAGTAAATGTAAGACTGTGGTAGTATATGTATGATGTAGGGAAATTTTCAGGATTCTAAAATTACCTACACATGTAAATGTCACCCTCCACTGACCACACCAAACTTATTTATAGATATGGATGAAATGTAAACATAAGAAATTGTGTTGGCTTTTTATTTATTTTATATAAAAATGTTTTTTATTCTGATTTTTGCTGTTGCCATGGAAATTAGCCAAAGCAACCATTATATAACAACAAAAATAAATCTCCATTTAGCTTTACACACATTATGTAACCATTACCAAAAGCATATAGAATTAAGTAGCTATTGATATTGGGGTTTACAGTTTTACTAATTTACTTTGGATTTTATTTTATTTTTTTTTTACAGTTTGGTAAATATTAGCTGGTATTGGATGTAATAACATTATTAAATAATTTCTGGAAATTTGTAGCACAGGGGACGTTCTAACTTGATGTAACCTATCAATTACATTAGTGGAGAGAGTCACATTGGACAGGCAAGGGTTGTAACCATTTCCCTCATTAAATAGTAACAAGATGGTTTTCATTACTCTTCTAATTTCATTATGTTCCCTACATTTTTTTCTGCTCATTAAGTATAGTCCTAATAATCACATATCCACTCATAGTAGCTTGTCTGTCTTAATCCACCTATCACTGTTCTGTGCATTCCCTTGCTATCGGCAGCTTTCCTTAGTTTGTCAAACCTGTCAGACCAACATACAGCAAAGAATTAGCAGTGAAGGGAGAAATAAGCAGTGTTGCAGAGAGAATACTAAACAATATTAACCAAGCAGCAATGAGTTCTGAATTTAGATAGGCAAATTTAGGATTCTACAAATTTCCATAATTCTGTCTGAAGAATTGTGCAAGAAACGGACAATGAAGGGGAATTAGACTGGGCATGAGGATTTGAGACCAAAGTGTCTGAAAAGTTCAAAAAGAAAGCATACAGGAACTGTACTAAATAAAGAATGAGGAAATTAATGCAAGAACTGAGGAGTAATTAAAGTTTCTTTCTTAAAAAAAATGTGGAAGAATCCAAGTGCAAATGGGTGTCATCACCCTATTAGTATGGATACTGACCCTGTTTGTCTATTTGAGTGTTTCCATTCTAAATATAAATGCACCTAATAAATGATAATTAGAGTCATCATAAGACATTAAAAAGAAGAATATGTCAAATTCCACACAATATACTAACCACTGAACTCCTTAAAGTCAAATGGCAGATGAAAGAGAAAGTAATGGAAGAACATGTAAACTTTGAGTTGTATTACAGGGAGGAGTAAAAAACCAAGAGAAGCACTGGTCTTACTAACAAGCAGTAGGTATTTTGCCTTTGACAAAAGCAAGTGTTAGACTGCAGGCGATCGGCAACAGAAGTCAAAACAGTAACAAGCTGTTAAGGTGAAAAAAAAGAGTTAAGTGTTAGGGCAAAAAAGAGCTCTGTTTTGAAAGAATAAAGCCATATAATCTGTGCTTCAGGTAAAGAGACTGGTTGTCATGGTGCCTTCTGATTACTGCAGTAGATACAGGTTCCAGATTTCCTTGGTAGTATATGAAATCCAGCCAGTAGATGATGGTCCTGAGAGGAGCAAGTAAGAGCAAAATGGTCTTTCCCTGAGGAGGCTGGTGAAATCTTTTAGGTCTTTCAAACACTAAACAGAAATGTGAAAAGTAGAGAATATTATTAAATAATATATATCATATGTGCCATGGTGTGCAGAAGAGAGGGCTGGGGATTGTTGGTGATAGTGAGGGATTAGAGACTTTGAATTAGGTGACCTACAAACCAGAGAGAAGAAATACTGGTATATAGTTTCAAAGTCCTTTGTGGAAGCACATGGAAATATTCAGGCCATAACTTTTCAGAGTGCAAGTTGAGGTAGCCAGAGGTACCTCTGCAGAACATCTGAGCTTGAGAGACTGATGAACAGAGAGTAAATCCAAAGGTATCCCTCCAGGGTGACAGAGAGACTGTGTAGGGTTAGTTTGTTACAGCCCAAGAAGTCAGTAAAAGTTGCTGGATGAGAAATACCCTAAATGAAAGCTCCTCAAGGACATGGCTGGCGAAGGGAGTTCAGCTGGTTTCCAAACCCCCTCCTTTCCCTATTCACAATATATTTTTTCTCTCTTTTCTAAAGGGTTTCTCTTTCCTGTTAAAGTTCTAGAACAAAGTCTATAAAAGCTGTTTGGCTTTGTTGAAAAGTTCACATAAAAGAAAAGTCATAGGCAGAAATGTCTTAAAGCTCTGGATGGTTTGGAGTCTTGTGCAAGTACCTCAGTGGTTATTCATTTGCTAGTTAACAATAAAAAAAAGAAGTTTTCATTCTTCATTAAATACATTAATTTGTTAAACTTCTTTTCTCTGCATCTCGCTGTATTTCTCACTTGGAGCAGAACCATACTGGGAGGATGCCAGATAAAGTTTCCAAGGTGTCAACAGCTGGAGGCACCATACCCATATAATGGAAGAGAGTTCTCTCGCTCCATTTTCCCTGACATATCCCTCAGATGCAATTATTCCATTGGATGCCTCCATTTGTGCAAAGGGAGAGAGCTAGTTGTGTGCCAGCCAAATTCTAACACACAAAGCTAAAATCCTTTCTGGACAAGTTGCAGTGCTGTCAATGTGTGCACGATTCCCTCTTTTTTGCCTTAGATATTGCAGGCTCGACGGGGTGGAAGTCAGACGATGTGCATCTGAGCTTAAGCCAAAGCTTTCCTTAAGAGGGCTGGGGACAGTGCTCTCCCACAGGTACCCCTCCATAAAAAGGGTATCTACATTTCTTCCGTTCCCATGCCCTGCCCCAGCACCCCCAGCTACTGCATATGCTGAAAGCAATAGTCTTTGTTAGATTAAGTAATTTGCTGAGACGAGCTTTGGAAGTGCTGCTGTCTAGTCTGCAACAGTCCTTCCTTACTGTGACTGATGAGGCAGAAAACTGTGTTATTTGGAATGCAGCTTAGGATTTAAGTGACCTAATATTGTCCCAGAATTCAACAGATATAATTTAATTTTCTATGTTGCAGAGTCTGAATAATCCTTTTTTAATTAAATGTCTTGGATTTAGTCTCACGCTCTTTGCACAAATATGTCCAGTATATCTTGTGCTATAGTTACTATACATGGACAAGCATTACTTTTTGTTTACATTTCAGAGCATATTTTTGCAACAAGTAAACAATGCAATGAGTCAAATTAATGGAAAGGAAATACTTATTGTTCCATATTCTTTCTGTAAGAGTTTGGCTCCACTGGACTGCTGTATTTAAGAGCTGGTTTAATTAATATAGTATTTTTTGCTGGATAAAAGCTGTCTGCTGGTACTGGACATATATACCACAGTGAAAATAGTAAACAGTTTAATTTGAATAAAGTATATCGATTATTCCTATTAAGTGGTCTGAGAATTATGACTAACAAATCAGTAACACTAATTCAAAATATGAAAGAGAAATAAAGAAAATAATGCAAAGTTGGCAACGGCAACCACAGCAAAGTTTAGAAACATTTAAGGAATGTTTGTATTTTTCACTATCTACCACTTATATTTTCAAGCCAAAAGGGACCTACAGACAGTTAATCCTGTCAAGATTAACTATTTTAATAACTAAGTTTCCTCGAATTACGTGCACCTAAGTGTAAAAAAAAACACCACCCCACAACTTGTTTTCTGATTGATAATTTTTATTTTTTGATTTATTTTTCATTAAACATTCAAGTTCCTTAATATGAATGCATCTTTAATCTGCTTGAGTTGAAACATCAACATTTTCCTTATTATGCTTTGAAAATGTGAGGGTAAGAATACTAAAATATCCCCATGGGGATTAAATGCATTCAAGGAAAAGTTGTTTGAAAAGTTTTATCTAGGTGTTTAGAAGTTTGGGACAGTGTCTCTATGAAGCAGAAAAGCTGGGATGCCTGACGAGCTGTTTGATGAAGCACAAAGGCAGAGTAGGTCCCAGATGGAGTATTACTGCTTTATATATGCAAAAATTTAAAGTTTTAGTGTACCCTCTCCATCTGTTACATCTCTAACTGATATGCTGTAGTCAGCAACCCCATCCTCTGACCAGCTGAAATAAAATATACTGTCAAAAAGTTCCTTGGCAGAGGTTTTACAGCAAGAAGGAACCAGACTTGCTTGACTGCAAGGTTCCATCTCTAACCATGGAAACTATAAGCACTTCCCTTAATAAAGAGTTTTGAAACCTTATTCATTGTACTCACTGTACTCAGTCCTACAGTTTTTGACTGTGGTCACAGCTACAGCATCTTACCCTTTCCTGCCCTATGCAAACCCTTTTGCCATTTTACCTCTTCAAAAACAAAAGGCAAGTAGACTGTGACCAGGTGCAAATTTCTCTCAAAGAAAATATACATTATTTAGCACCTTCATTATTTTGCATAGAGTTCATTAAGGAGAAATAGAAAACTCTCCACTAAGTGAAGAGACTTAGTTGGGGCCAAGTCTATGAGTTCCAAAGTCCTGAAGACCCTTCAGCCTTCATATAGTCAATGTAGCAGTGCCCTCCAAACTAAAAGAAATTATTATTCTTCCACCATGTCCTAAAATATATTACAGCCCAGAAAGTGGAAAGCATAGACATGCATGGAAGTCTGAAATATCATCAGCTGAACTTACCTGGCCTGCCAGGCTCAGGCTATTTCTTTGAGAAAAATCACCTAGAAGTGATACTCCTCCCCATCTACCCCCTCTCCCTCATTTTAAAGGAACTGAAAAGAAAAAAAAAACCACAACTGTGAAAATGCATTATGTTCAAGGATAATGAGTGAATGATAGCGGCAAGCACTGTAGTCAGCAATTACACTTCTATCAATACAAATGGAGCAATAAATAGTTGTTTTGTGGTATCCACTCTGCTTCGGAACTGCAGGAAGAGCTCCTCTTTAAGAAGCAGCTTATCACAGTGTACAACGGTGCAGATTCAAAAAGCTTGAATACTTCAGCTAAACTTCATAGACTGACAGAAGGGCTCAAGGGCAATCTGATTATATACTCGGATCACTTCCCATAGGTCATTATATTTCACCCAATTGCCCCTGAACTGACTTCAGTAACTTGCATTTCAGCTAAAGCGTATCTTCCAGGGTAGAATCCAATTTTTACCTGAAAAGAAAGAAAATTTAATAATTCACTTCAAAAAAGAATGAGAACATGTTAGATGAATTGGAACAATTTGAAGTTTCTCGATCAGCAATGTATTACTAGCCAACAGTGGGTCAGTGACCTGTATGAAATACAATAATGATCTCAAGATGCATCACAAAATCTATCTTAACTCCAACTAATTGGCATCCCTGTTAGCACTTTAAGAAGAAACGACAAGAGCTGAATGAGCACTGAAAATGAACTACTCTTTCATTCCTGCAAGGGAGTCTTTGCAGCTTAAAGTTGAAGGTGTTTTGGAAGACGTATAAAAATGTTTAGTACTAGTGGCTCTGTAATATCTGTTCTTTTGGGAAAATCAGAACTTCTCTTTCCAGAATTTTTGGTGAAACAATTCAATGAGTCTCTCAGTTATTTCAATTGCTAAATGGGAACAATCCAGAAAGAATGGAATAAACCAATTCATTATAGGGATATACAGGCAGAACATGTTGTACCTCCATGGCTGGACACTAGAGATGGTAGAACCGTTTTCCCTTCTTGATATCTTCACTTAGATACAGTGTGTTTAAAACAAGTTCTTCACCTACTGTTCTCATTGCTTTAGGCAATATTAAACAGGCATGCCAGTCTTTTTACTGATTGTTGTCAACTCCACTTAGTACTTTGTTATATTAGTATACATTAATTTGAGATTTTATTATTGCTGCAGGGCATATACACATCATTATGTTTCAGGGCAGTAGCTCATCATTATGGTGATTATTCAAGAACGATGTGTTGATGGCTTTAATGGGCCAATAATCCAGTAATGAAGGCTCTGTAATGGAATTCAGTACTGTTGTGAAATTATTCAGTACTCCATAGTGATATGATTTGCAGAGCTGTAAAGCTGTACAAGTAGAATTATCTGTTAATATATCTTTTTGCAGCTTTTCAGGGTTGTTATCTATGTGTTCATTTAGGAATACTGATTCTTATAGGTGTGATAATTTCCTTGAGCTATGGAGGAATTTTTTGATAAAATGGCAATTTTTGTATTATTTTACTAGTTGTCTGCCACCCGATTTTTAGAAAACTACATTGTTTTAGATAATAGTCATGAAAGTAGAAAAATTATAGGAAGAAAATATGACTTTCTGTAATGAAAATAATGTTATAATTTGCAAAAGAACTTAAGAAATGGGGATTCCTTGTATCTTCATGGAAATTAGAACAAATATAATGGAAGAAAAATATTGATATACCTTTTATTACTTTAAAGGTTTGGCAAATGGTAAGACATCAAATGAGTGTAAAGCTTATACCAGCAAGGTATTTCAGTCATGTTTTCCTCATTTGCACAAATATGTGTTTCTGAGTGTAAAAAATAAATATTTCACTAAATCTGAATATTCCCTCATATTAAAAATATCTGTACAAGATTAGTTTAATGTGTCTATATATACGTACATGTGTGTACATTTATGTAGCTTACACGCATGTATGAATTTTGGTATTACTCTCTGATGATATAAAAATAAAAACTTAATTTCTCTGTGATGTTCTGTGACCCATGCATATACAAACTTTCTTTTCTCTGCATATCACTTTCAGAAAAAATCAAAACAGAAAACAGTATTGCCATTTGTAACCACGTGGCTCTGAGAATCTTTTGAGGTAGTGTTACTGAAAGATAGGTCAAAGAAACTTTCTAAGACTTGTTTTGAATTTTAGAAAACAGGCATTCTTTATTACAGCGCCAGGAGCATGGGGGATACCTCCTTCTAACGAATTCACCTTATCCCTGAATATATGTCCCTTATATTCTCCATAAACATGCACATGCATTACATTTCCCTGATATCCCATACATATTCAATTATCTCCTCGGGATTCATGTACATTACTCCCTCCTTCCTTTGCACTACGTAGTTTCTTCTGAATTGAGTCAAAGGGCTGCTTTTGTGATCACCAACCCAAATTCATTTCCAATTCCTTCATGACCCAGTCATCTTAGTCCTCTTGTGTAAACCTGCTAGGTTTTCATGAGATTCAATCAGTTGGTTGTTGTTTTTTTTTCATCCTAGGTGTTCCTTTCAAGTTAGATCATAAATCTTGTCCATTCAATACCAGGTCTTCTTGATCACTATCTTAACAATTGCACTAATACAAGGACTTCTCGATAGCAATTTATTATGCTAATGTTGTACATATACTGAGGTTATACATTGAACCTAAGGTTTGCATATACTAAGGTTATACATTAACCATCTGGCATCACTGGTATCGGTAGAACCAAAGAAGTCTCTAGAGTAGATGATTATTTTTGAAAAAATCATGAGCATCACAATCATGAAACAAAACAAAGTAAATCTGTTTGCAACCACAGTATAATTAAAATACAACTATTTTACAGATAATCCTACACAAGGGTGAATGTTGCTGCAATAGATGATAACAACTTAGACTAGTTAAGTACATACAAAATGTTTTTCCAAAGAACCGTCTACAGAATTGCTGCTGACAAAGAAATGGAAAGACAGTTATCACAATGTCTTTTCTGCCTTAAACACAGCTCTCATTACATTCTTTACACCCAGCTGCACCAGATTGTAAGCAATCACAGCCTGATCTCACTGTGTAATATTTCATATATTCACATATCTTCTCTGACTGAGAAAATATTTTCTTGATGCTAACCTTGACCTGTGAACAAAAATGCAAACCAATACTTTCTTTTGAAATCAGCGTGGGCTAGATGTAGTATATGTAAGTTGTCATAGCAAATGAGGCCTCTTTGTTTTAAGTTAGTATACAATGATAATACCCAGCACCCAGTTTCTTTACTCCCTGGCAATACAATGCAGGTTTTTTGCTATATTTTTTGGATACGTAAACCTTAAAAAAACCTGAGATCATCTAGTACCCAAATATGAGCTTTAACTTTTTAAAAGATTTGTTCACTGTTTTGTAACTTTCTTTGCACAGCAAAGAAATTTATTGTTATTGTTTAGAGGCTACAAGTTTGATGCATGATCTGTAATTGTATTTAACAATTTAGCAGTTGTTTTTAAACCATATATGATTCAGGTTGTACTGCCTTCAGTGGGTACTAAATTTCAAAACGTTAATTTAATATTTTGGGAAGCTAAGATGAAACCTGAATACAAGATGATAACAAGTGATGGTCATGATATCTTAGTGCAGTAAATTAAAGACATTCTAGAATCAATATGATTACATCAAAACCAATTTCAGATTACAAACTACTGTTTTGGCAGGCGCTGGAAAAACTTCGTGTGAGGTGATCTGAAAAAAACAGTAAAAAATAACCACAGAAGTATTAGTCTGAATAAAGGCTACAAGTTTGCACTGATGTTATTCATGACACTTTTCAATTTTCAGTGTTAAAGTAGTGCAACAAAAAAATCTGAAGGTCAATGGTGCCCAATACACCAGGGCACTAGCCTGCAGTTATTTGGTGATTTCATGGCTACCTCTTGATGGTTTTACTTCATGTGCTTCAAAGAGAAAACTACGTCAATTAGGGGAAACTTGTTATGTTGAATCTCAAATCAGCAATTGCTGGAACTTGTTTCATGACAAATTGAGAAGAAAATTATTTTAAAATGAGATAGATAATGTAAATTGTGACAATCTGCTAATGTAAAAATACGGTGTAGGTCAAATTTTTGTGTACCAGATTGTTTACATGCTGTAGTTGGAAGGTATGTGAACGGTTGGGGTTTTTTTTACTACTGCTGTGACTTCTTAGAACACAGTATATGCTATGCAATGTGTATCATACCAAACTGAACACTGACTACAAACGATTACAAGGCTGAAGGAATCACATATACAACGTTTGTCTTTGATGAGGCAGAGCCTGCATCTCTAACTCCCACATATAGTCATCTTTGTACAAGGCAAACTTGGCCAATCTGATTGTTTAGATTCTAGCAACAGGCACATGTCCTGAAATTAATTCAAAAGAAAACCAGCCTGAGAGAATTAAGATGCTCTGTTGTTGGTGGAATGTAGGGTATCTTCAGTATCCACCTTTAGATATAGTCATGATACGTTGATTAAACAAAGTTTTAACTCCAAATAGTACTATATCCTGAATTATCTTGTATGGCACTACTGATTTTAAAAGGGTTATCTGTGAAACAAGTTTCTTTCCTTCTTTTTTGCTTGCTACTTTTAGTGAACTTGTGGTTGACTAGTGCTTTAATTGATTAAAAAATGAATAAAATAAACAATGCTTACAAGAAATGGTGAAAAATCAACAGGAAGATAAGCTTTCACTGAATAAACAGACATTTCTATAGTAAAAGGCCAAGGGAAAAAAAAAAAAAAAAAAAGACTGAGTTACTATTTGTTTAATCTATAATTCCTTTTGATGAAGGATGGTACCAGAATAGTCTGACTTCATCTCTTGGAACCTGTAAGAAAATTTTTCTGTATAGGTGATTCAAAAAGAACTAATGTCTGTTGTTCAATTTGTCAGAACAGAAAGGAGTCCTAAAAATATTTGATATGTAGCATTCATCTAACATGGAAAGGAAGGAAATAAGTGTTGTACTTTGTGTTCACAGAATCACTTTCTGTAGGTCTGTATGGATTTTGTTATTTCTGTTTTTATTTCTGTCAATTTAAATTCCTTATATGTATGAACTTTCAGAAAGGTGATACAGGATGGATACTGGACTAGGAATGGGAACAATATTTTTGTCTTCAACTGCTGTTCCACATGTATGCAAATTTTTCAGACTAGTCAAAAGTAGTAAAACCTAAAATCTCTGCCAGTAAAAATCCATGTCAGCTGATATGACATCCATATCTAATAAAGGTACTTCTGAAATCCATTCCAAATTGTCTACCAGTAGGCTTACATGTCTCCCTCTTTTTGTAAGACCAAAAAGAGCAGTGTGGGTGGCCTGAGAAACAGCTCAGCAAGTAGCGCTGTTGGAGAGTTGCAGCCATAGATTATGCCAAATCCTTAACATTAGGAGGTTGTATCAACATCCCATGACTGTCATTAAGCTGTTACATCAGGTGATTAGTTAATTTTTATTCTTGCCCCAAGTCATGCTTTAACCCCAGACAGCAACTACACACCTCACTGCCACTTGCTCGCTCCCCGACCCCCCCACCCCCACCCCCACTGGGATGGGGGAGAGAAACAGAAGAGTAAAAGTAAGAAAATTCATGGGTTAAGATGAAGACAGTTTAATAGGTAAAGCAAAAGCCGTGCATGCAAGCAAAGAAAAACAAGGAATTCATTCACTGCTTCCCACCAGCAGGCAGGCATTCAGCCATCTCCAGGAAAGCCAAATCATGTGTAATGGTTACTAGGGAAGATAAACAGCATCACTCCAAATGTCCTCCCCTTCCTTCTTCTTTCCCCAGATTTACATGCTGAGCATGACGCCATATGGTATGGAATGTGCCTTTGGCCAGCTGGGGTCAGCTGTCCTGGCTGTGCCCCCTCCCAACCCCTTGTGCCCCCCCAGCCTGCTCGCTGCTGGGGTGGGGCGAGGGGCAGAAAAGATCTTGGCTCTGTGTAAGTACCGCTCTGCAGTAACTAAAGCATCCCTGTGTTATCAACACTGTTTTCATCACAAATCCAAAACATGTTCTTATACCAGCTACTGTAAAGACAATTAACTCTGTCCCAGCCAAAACCAGCACACTCCACTATCAGGATGAATTCTATGACCAGACTGCAAGCCCTTAGCAGACCTTAGCTGCACATGTAAAATTTTCTTCTGGAGTATCCCTTGTCAAGTATTTCAACCATTGCATTGAGATTTTCAGCAGCATGATTCATATTATTACTGGGTTTGGTGCTGCATGAGACTGTCCTTCCCCTTCTGACTGATGGTGTATTTTCTCCTATTCTTCACCTTCATAGAAAGAGTAGTCATGGTTGTGGGTGGCAAGTGAGCTTCCTTTTCATAGCTTTGTCAGCTTTTTCCCCCAAGAGACATAGCAAAACATTGATCTGCTCCATTGGCTATTTGGGCATTGGAGAAAAACAGTCCTGCCAAAATCACTTCTCAATGTATTCTGTAAAATAATGAAAAAGTCCCGTAATTAAAATAGGTAGAAAATACTTCCAACCTTTAAATAATCATAAATAATGCTGATGTGCAATTTAGTCTTTCTCTACATTGTACGAAAGCCTCAGATAGTGTGCTACAGATGTAAGCACTGGTATAGTGTAGTACAAGGGAAGGGGGAGGCTGCGGGAAAGGACAGTCTCATTCAGATGCAGCTCACAACGTGTTGTGTAAGAAGGCATCAGAGTCTTTATGACTTCCTGGGGTAGTATATTTTCATCCTGCTGACAGCAGGAGTAATTGCTGTGTGCAGAATAAAATCGCCTGTTTAAAAGTTAAAGTTCTATTTTTATGAGCTATGCTTCCCTATTTCTTAGTTTAACTTATCAAAGACCATCATTGCCATTATTACTACTCATGATAGTTATGTTTGTGGAGAAAGCGTAGAAAATTGTGCAATTAACATGTTACTATGGAGGACAGAAGAGTAATATAATTTCGTCGGTACTAGAAGTTACATATTCCACATTATCTTTTGTATTAATCGCTGATGAATTAAAAATCTTTTGGCATTTTGGAGGTGTCTATTTCTGCAAAGGGGTTCAGAGCTCCCTTGTGAAAAGATGTTATACTAGCTCTCCACTTCAGTAAAAGTACAGAAATAAAAAGAATAGTTTCATTAATAAACAAAGCCTCTATAGATACCAGACTAAGGTTATCTTGTCACAACTGCCTCTGCTTGTGCTAAAATTGTGGTTTTAAAATAATATCATATAAAATTTAAGTGAGAAAAAGATTAAAAACTGAGCAAATATTAACATATTCTAGGTCATGTTTCACAAGAAAGAAAGAAGGAAAGAAAGAAGGAAAGAGAAAGAAAGAAAGAAAGAAAGAAAGAAAGAAAGAAAGAAAGAAAGAAAGAAAGAAAGAAAGAAAGAAAGAAAGAAAGAAAGAAAGAAAGAAAGAAAGAAAGAAAGAAAGAAAGAAAGAAAGAAAGAAAGAAAGAAAGAAAGAAAATGGGATTGCATTCTTTAAGCAGTGGCTCAAGCAGAGCTGACAAAAGCCTTTTTTCTCCTTTAGAGCTAGTGAAAATTGTGTATGCTTGCTCAATTTTTTTTTTCCTATCAGAGCATATATTGAAGCCTCTGTATCAGCTCAAACTTTCATTGAATTTTGTAATCCACTTTAAGTCTTGATTTTTAAAACTCTGCTTTCCATGGACAAGAAAAGAAGCACCAGTTGTGTTAGATCTTACAACAGTTAGCACTGAGAAGGCCAACTAGGCAGATGTGATGGTGGGACTCTGTTATAGACCAGCCCCCAACCAGGACAAAGAGGCTGACAAAAATCTATAAGCAACTGGGAGAAGTCTCACAATCACTAGCCCTTGGTCTCTTTGGGGACTTCAACTTGCCAGATGTCTGCTGGATATACAATACATCAGAGAGGGAAAAGTCTAGGAGGTTCCTGGAGTGTGTGGAAGATAACTTTCTGACACAGCTGGAGAGGGAGCCACCCAGGGGAAGGCGTCCCACTGGACCTGCTCTTTGCAAACAAAGAAGGACTTGTGGGTGATGTGACAGCTGGAGGCTGCCTTGGACATAACGATCACGAAATGACAGAGTTTTTGATTCTCAGAGAAGCGAGGAGCAGGACTTAGCAGAACTGCTTCCTTGGAATTCTAAAGGGCAAACTTTGTCCTGTTTAGAAGTCTAACCAGAGTCCCTTAGGAGGCAGTCCTGAAGGGCAAAGAAGACTCTGGAAAGGCTGAACATTCATCAAGAAGGAAGTCTTAAAGGCACAGGAGCATCTTACTTTGATAGTAAGACCAGTTGTTCTCCAGGTACCCAGGCTCCTAAGCTGGAAAACAGGGACGAGTAGCATAATGAAGTCCCCATAATCCAAGAGTAAATGATCAGCAACCTGCTACACCACTTAGAGACATACAGGTCTATGGGGCTGAATGGGATCCACGCAAGCATATTGATGTAGCTGGTGGAAGTGGTCACCAAGCCACTTTCAATCATTTATCGGCAGTCCTGGCTAACTGTGGAGGTCCCAGTTGACTGGAAGTTACCAAATGTGACATTCATCCACAAGAAGGGATGGAAGGAGGGTCTAAGGAACTACAGGCTGACAGGCAGTCTGACCTCTAGTGCTGGAGAAGGTTATGGAACAGATCATCTTAAATGCCATCACGCGGGATGTAGAGGTGCTGGAGCATGCAGAGAAAGGCAATAAAGCTGGTGAAGGGTCTAGAGAACAAGTCTTATGAGGAGCAGCTGAAGGATCTGGAGTAGTTTTGTCTGGAGGAAAGGAGGCTGAGGGGAGACCTTATTGCTCTCTACCGCTACCTGAATGGCCACTGTATCAAGGTGGGTATCAGTCTCTTCTCCCAGGTAACAAGCAATAGAAGAAGAGGAAATGTCCTCAAGTTATGCCAGGGGAGGTTTAGACTGGATATTAGGAAAAATGTCTTCACTAAAGGGTTGTCAAGCACTGTAACAGGCTACCTAGGGAAGCAGTTGAGTCACCATCCCTGAAGGTATTTAAAAGACTTGTAGATGTGGTGCTTAGGACATGGTTTAGTGGTGGACTTGGCAGTGCCAGGTTAACAGTTGGATTCAATGATCTCAAAGGTCTTTTCCAGCCTAAAGGATTCTATGATTCTATTAATGAATGTGCTACTCAACATCTCCAATGTGCTCATAAACACATAAAAGATAAAAATTCTAACAGTTAAAATACTATGCCAGACATTCATAACTCATAAAAAATCTATTGACTTCTGTTAGGTAGATTCTTATTATTAGTAGGAAAAAAAAGCATTCTTTCCTGTGAGGGCAGCGATACCTGGAACAGCCCAGAGCAGCTGTGGATGCCCCATCCCTGGCAGTGTTCAAGGCCAGGCTGGATGGGGCTTTGAGCACCCCGGTCTAGGGGAAGGTGTCCCTGCCCATGACAGGGGGGTTGGAACTAGATGAACTTTAAGGTCCTTTCCAACCCAAAAATTGGTTGGAATCATTCTATGATTCATTGTATTTGTATAAGGAATATGGTGGCTTCCCTTAAAGAAAGATTTCATCCATCATAAAGACATTGAGGAAGAATATCAATGCAATTTTTAATAATCCTAAAATTGTAAAACTACTATTGATGTGATGCTTTGCCCTTTTCACATGGAATATGACATACTTGCAGTGAGCTATATCAAGTCTGTCACAAAAACACCTGAAATTTTAATTATATGGTCTTGAAGTAGGGTTGATTATATTGAAATTTAATAATTTTATTGCCCTTGCACATAGTTTTGCAAAAAGTTACTCAAATTTGAGAGCAAAAAGCTCTCAAATAAATATTCCGGGCGACATTTTTTATTTTTCCCAATAAATAATTCTTTTTAGAAGAATCCAGCTGAAAATAATGGTGCTTCTTTATTTATTTAGAAAATTATCCAAATTATTTGGAGTGTATAAGTGTATCCTTCTGACATGTAAAAGCTCAGAAATGCTTCATCCGAATTATTCTCTCTTTCCTTTTTCCACATTTTCCAGTTTTTAGATGGGTTTATTCCTTTCCCACACTCCACATGATATTTCTTACTTTAAAAGAAACAGAACTGTAGTCAGTTCTTTCACATATCGGAAGGGTTTTACACCTGGTTTTAGTAATGCCTTTAGCATCCTCTGTTCTGATAATAATCTATTGTACCCCAGGCTAAGAGAAGCATGTGGCTTGTTCTCTTTCTCAGTGTTCATTCCACAACCAAACAGCTTTTTTTCTGTATGCTGCTTCTTGGAATTGGTTAAATGTCCTTTTCTGCAGACAATTCATATATATGATTTTTAAAAGAAAAAAATCAAGCACAGTACCTATTTGAACATTGTTAATGTTTCTTTTTTCCTGATAAAATTAAAGGCAATTATGCTGAGACTGGTTTTATACTTCTTGTGTCTAGTTATGAATACGTAGAAAACTATAGTAATCCAATTCTGCTTTTCTGCATTATTTATATTTTCGTTTCTATATTTGTACCTATTATGTAAGGGTACATATCTTATGTGAAAAACATGTAGTTTTCAAAGTTCCTCCCTTTCTGCATTTGGACATATACATACACTACCATTTAGAACTCAGAAAATAATGTCATATGAGTATTGCAAGCAGTTAGAAATAATAATTTTTCTGGGTCAAAATACAGCTTCACTTGCATGTAAATAGGCAAAATCTTGAATCAACATTCTTTAAATCTCTGTTAACATCCAAGTAAACTTTTTAATGTATACACAAGTGTATCACTTAATTGGTGAAGCCAGGTAATAGAGTCAAAATTGAGTTTTTCTCTGGCTTTTCCTTTGGTTTCCTTTCTGATATTAGACAAATAAATCACCTGTTTCTGGCAAGAAAAATGTTGTATAATACCCTTTTCTGATGAAATACTGTGTGTGATCTGAGATTAGGAGTGGCAATAATAAGACCCTTGATGAAATATGAAAAATGCTCTTACCAGATATCATTGTTACCACAGCTTTGCAGAAAATTTTTAAAATTCTGTTTTGTTATCATAGAGTGCTCATAATAAATAGATTTTTATTATTTGTTAGTCTGTATATTTCATTTCTTCTTTGGATATTAGTTCTGTTCAAAAACTTAAATTATTTAGTTAAGACACAGGCATTATTTTAAAGACACTGGAGGAAAAGAAATCTAAACCTGAAGTCTGGAAATGGAGATTTATTCTATTTACATCATATTCCATTTCTGACCTAGGTAGTCACCACGTGGAGATTCTGTGGGCACAGAGTATTCTGTTTTATTACATATTAAACAAGACCAAAAGCTTTAGAACAAGTGAAAAGGGCTTTTACTAGGTACTAATGAAGACAGTAACAGATCTTCTAGTGACACACATAACGATTGCAGCGCTTAAACTGCGGCCTTTCATCTCCCTCAGTTTCTTCTTCATGAGACAATTCAGTCTCTCCAATTTGGATTACTGGACCAAAGAGTTTTATTTTCTATAAAATGAAGGAAGGTTTTCTAAAAGTGAAAACCCACCTATAATACAAAGGTTAACTACAGACAGAATGGATACATGTTTCTATGTCCACCATGTGTACACATGTATTACCAGGAAAATGAGAAGAGGGATCAAGAAGGAAGCGCCTGTTGCACAACCAGGGACAGCCCAGGGCACAGCAGCTTTCACCCCTCTACGGGGCAGGGATGTGGCTATGTATGTACTCAGACCCAAGAACTGTCATAAAGTGTTGTAACCACTTTGTATAGTGCTAATACAGTAATAATAATTTTAAATGCACAGATAGGCAAGCACGACGACATGGAAAAATATATGCACTTTGTGTGCAACGTGCAGAGTATCTTGGGAATCATGCAAACATCTACTTGAATAGACATTTGGCAGCTTCTTTGTTAAGGTTAATTCACATATTCACATCTTCATGTTTCTTTCTGAAAAAAAAAAAAATGTTTTGCCAAAACTCAATCAAGCTCAACTTATATTAATAACAAGATTTATACTGAATTTGTTGCCTTTTTGTTCAAGTCATTGGTAAAGACATTTGTTTCACTGGCAAAATTTCAAGAACAAATGAGAAGAATTCAGATTGTTTGCTGATCTATGGTCACTTTTATTATTAAGTGAAAATGTTATGCTTAGGTTACACTTTTTTTTTTTTTTTACTTCATATAAAAACCCACAACTTCAGAACTCTTTTTTCTATAAGGCTGAACTCAGCAATATATTCTTAAATAATTGCTGAAAAGCCTTTACACTGCTTCGTTCAAATCAGATTAATCTTCCAGAAACAGAACCACCAAAAGTCTTAGTTGCAGCAGATATTAAAAGGAGATAGAAAAAGGACATAGTATGTATTGTGGTGTTTTGGGTTTTGGTTTGTTTGGGGGTTTTTGTGACTTTACTTAGTCCAGAAAGAAAAAGGGTTCGTGTATTATACAAGCAATAGATGTCTACTATCTCAGAAAAATTACATGTAGCTGGAAAAACTAAAAAAAAAAATTTCATCTGTTCCTGCTGTTGCTGATAACATCAGTTACTATTTTGTCTTGTCCTTTCCTCCATGTGTCAGACAGATTGTCATAACATACCTGGAAAAGGCACATGTGAAACATATGACACGATTCATTTCATCAAAAGTCAAAATGAGATGGAGCTTTGTCTGACCCTACAAGAACAAGTCACCCACCATAACTGCAACATTTGCTACTGAGAAAACAGGAAAGCCAACAGATGCTGAAGGAGAAACCAGAGACCTGTGTGGAGATAATCCAAAGTCTGTGACTGTCTCACCCATGCAATGCGATGGTGTAAGGGCACAGACAATAGCTCAGGGGGGAAGCTTAAATATATTTCTGTGAGCCTACCACACTGCTCTGGGAGCAGATGCAAAAGAAATCAGGTTTGTCTGCTCTCCCTTAGCAGCTGCATACAGCAGCTGTTTTAAGCAGCAAAGCTGTCCTTTACGTAAATTCCCTCAGAGACTCTGAAGCTCAAAGCAAAATGTACATTTCCCATTACCACTTTTATAGTTAGGTGATTATAAACAGATTCTAACTCCTTCACAATTCCATAAAAGTTCAACCTTTTCCCACTCCTATTCCTACTCCTTCCTGCTTCATTATTTCTCTATTGACAATGGACTTTCTAGAAAGTTATTCTTCTAGTGTTAAGCTCCTGATTAGTAAACACAAATCTCTGGGAAGATGTCTCCATGGGCTGAGAGCCTTTTTTTGTCACCTTTTTCTTCTTTCCAATTGGCAGTTATGTTAAACAATTTCTTGTACAGGGCAGCAAGCACTGTTACTGCCTGTCTTCTCTTCACACTAAACTAAACTGGGTAAAAGAAAACAGGTCATCGCAAACAAACTAAACCAGTATTGGCTGGCCCAACAGCACCTCAGGCTGCTGTTTGAGTGGGATGAGCTGATTAGCAGGGAGGGAATAAGCTCATCATGAACTAGGAAGGCAAGCAAAAATACCTGTCATACATCTTGGGCATTCTTGCATCTCTGGAAGAAACAACAAAAAACCAGACCCCTCACTTTTTAGTGTCAGAGATTGCTGCCTTTTGTCTCATCCTCCTCTGGGATAACTGGAACAAAACAGAGGTTGTAAAATTTCATCTCTAAAAAGAATTTTCATATCTAATTGATAGCATTTCATATCTAATTGATATTATACACAAACAGCCCTTTCCCAAAACTGAGTTCAAATGTTAATAAGGCAAAATGTGGACACTCTGCTTGGTAGACAGTTCACTTGTCATAGACCATTAACCTGTGTAAAATACTTGGTTCACATAGAGTCAGTGTGAACCAGAGAGAGCAATGACCCCACATGTTTCTTCAAGGGATAGGTATGCAGTACATTTTCATATTAGAGCTATCAGTGCTATGTCTGCATTATGTATCAATGAAAAGGCAGCAAGTTGGGAATGAAGTTGAGAGCTTGAGATCTCCTCCTCACATTGTCTCTATGGCTTGAATTCTTCGGTAACCAAGTGAGAAAAACCTATGTGCCCTGGAGCATTTCGGCATTTCCAGCTACCTCATTTGGTCTGATGAATATTCTCTTTTTTGTCACTTGTATTCTTAGATAATCCTGCCTATATTAATACAACTACAACACAGCTGTACTGCTGTAGTCAGGAGTCAGTATTTCCTGCTTATTTTGCTTTTTGCTGCCCTAAATTAGAACTTTAGTTTACATTTGGTCTAATTTCTTCTCTCAGGCAATGCAGCATGAGGTTGATGTATAGCACGATGTATTTAGCTTCAAGTTAAGAATTAGGCCATTCTTCATTTCGTGAGCATTTAGCTTCACTTGCACAGACTCCAGTGCTGAACAGGATGGGGCACTTGGCAGGCAGCTGGAGTAACCAGCTTACCTTTTGTGACAGGGGTATTCCTGGGAGTTAGAGCAATATGTATTTGCTCTCAGCAGCTTAATGTTACTCCTGCTATACAGTTTACCAATTTCCTCACTTATCTAAAATATATATATATATATCCACATTTAGCTATATCCTTTTAACTAAAAAGATCATTGCAAGTGCTATGCTCTGGTTGGGTGTACTGTATACGGTGCAAAGATACCATTTGAAGTTATATTTCTCACTTGAATGATATGACTGTCCTTCCCTGGCCTTATAAATGTCTTGATGTGTTTCTTTATTTGAAAACAGCTGCAGTGGCTTTGAAAACTATTGTCCTTTACTAGTCCTTTCAGCTAGGAGGAGTGACATTGTCATTCTTTTATGCCGCGTGAAAGCTTTATACTTGTAAACACAGCCTCTCTCACTCACATAGTATCTGATTTATGTACTCTGAAAAGAAGAATAAATGGCAGCAACATTTGCTTTTTAATAACATACAGAAAAAATACTTCAAAGTCAGCCACGCATGAAGGAAACATACAGGATGGGACCTTAAATACAAGCTGCTGACAGATCATGAACCAAAACTGCCTTTTATGTATCTTGAAGAGAAAACTTTGTAATCATCTATGCCATCAGTAGTGACAGTATATTCATTGAAATCATCATACCAAAGTGTTGTAAGACTTGGGATTATCTGAAAGAGTAGGGAATGTTCCTTTATTCATGAAGTAGAACTGAAAGGCTTCTGAGTAGCGTTGGACCTGTCTTAATTAGAAAGTCAGGGAAGTAAGGTGTTAGTTAAACTTTGCCTGAATAGTAAGTTAGTTATTTAAAAGAACAGAATAAAGCATAATAATTCTCTAGGAAGAACAAATAGGCTAATCTCAGGTATTTATTCTTAAAAGGTTGTCAAGAATTATGGTGCTACGCTTAAATGCTGTAGGAAGACATTTGTTAAGCAGATACAGCATAACGGATGTTGGATTCACTGTAACAGTGAGAACAGGCAAACAAATAACTACTCAAATTTAATTTTTTTTCCAAGGCCCAGTAGATAAGAATACCTAATCTCCTTCTAAAGTAAAACAGGAACAGACAGCAAAAGACTTGGCAGTACATGTGTCTTCTGCAGGCCCAGCTTAGAAGGACCAGCCTGTATAACTGAAATGAATAGTTTCTTAATATCCATTTAGTCTTTGATTCAGAACTAGTTTAAAAAAAAATATTAAAAAACCCTGCGAGATGTCCTACAGACATCTTGTAAATATGCCTCTAAACCACTGTTGACCAAAGGTAGTTATAAATTAATATAAAGCAATACTAAAAAAAATATATCTTTACTCTTGCCTTCCAGTGAGGGATTTATCTTTGGTTTTGTCCAAAGCACAAAAAGGACCTTAAGGAAAAAAAGGACAAGACAAATAAATCAAGCAGAGTGTCCACATTTTGCCTTATTAACATTTGAACTCAGTTTTGGGAAAGGGCTGTTTGTGTATAATATCAATTAGATATGAAATGCTATCAATTAGATATGAAAATTCTTTTTAGAGATGAAATTTTACAACCTCTGTTTTGTTCCAGTTATCCCAGAGGAGGATGAGACAAAAGGCAGCAATCTCTGACACTAAAAAGTGAGGGGTCTGGTTTTTTGTTGTTTCTTCCAGAGATGCAAGAATGCCCAAACAAAACAAAAAAAATGTTTGGACAAATTCTCCCCATGTAAAGGCTTCTTGCCATTCGTAACAACTTTTATTTCTATTTTTTTTTTTGCATTGATAGCTAATTCAGAAAAGACCAGAGAATGGTACAGTTTAACATTATTTATGAAGAATGTATTATATTTTATTCAGAAGGTAAGTTTTTCTAAACCTGAAGAGATCTAAAGATTCAGATGTTGACACTGTAATTGTATATGCACCATCTTAATTCATAATTGGCAGCTGACATTTTTGTGCTATAACCCTGTAAGAAATATGTATTACTGATGTTGTCATAATTGCCACAAAACAGAAGCTCAGAGTACATTAGAGTCTTTCTGAAATATTTCAATTTTTAATAAACAAGGAAATTTTGAAAATCAACAACAATATCCAAAATAATTGTACTTGCACTTAGATTTGTGACAATATCGAAGCAAGTTTGTATTCTGGCATGCCCTACTAGAAAATGTCACACTCCAGAAAACATTATCACATGCTGTCTCAACAACAAAAGTGAGTACTGTGTACATTTACCTGAAACCTCCTTACAGCCATTTTTCTTTCTTTCATACAGAAACCATTGGATTATCAAATACAGTGCATGTTAGAATAGAGAGGAGAGGAAAGGGAGCACACTGATCAAATTTTAAAGGAAAACTACTTCATGCTCTATCTCTTTCACAAGACAACTTTAAATGTCATAAAAATATTTGCAGTCCTTGAAAGCTTCTAGAATCCCTTAGGGAACATCCAATATATCTTGTGACCATGACAAGCAAGTTGTTGGCAATTACCAACCAAACAAGAGCTGAACTGAGGCTTCCATTTTTCTTACTTTGTTGTTCTGTTTCCATCTCTTAGCCTAAAGGAACACAACACTGCTGGGGTAACTTTACCTAACAAAAATCTGTTACATGGGAAAAGTAAAGGTAACCTTCAGAAAGCATCTTTGACTTTAAAATTGCTCAAAAATCTTGATATAATTCCATAATATTTTGATGTTAACTGTAGCATTGTCAACAATAATCAATACTGAAGATTTGTCATTCATAGCGTTTTAGAATAACATGAGCATTTGTGAACGATGTTGAGTATAATGAAAATGACAAATACAATTCTCTTAAAGCATTAAGTTTCAAGGAAATTCTTAGGGAAAAAATTAGGTCTACATTAACACACTCAAAATTGATTTTGACAATCTGAAAGAAGTTTTGCTGTAAAGCCTGAAGCTGTTGCTATTGAAAAGAACCAAACCATTCATTACTAGAAGTATTGCTTTATTGTTAGAGGTCCAAAATATGTTTAGGACCTCTATCTTCCATCTGCTGCATAGAAGTTACCACTTTATGATGCAGGATATTCTTTTTAAATCATACTCTGCAAATGTTTGGTGCTATAGATGCTGTGGTCATTGCAGGTTGAATTCCAAGATCAGCTTTGAAACTGAGGAAAAAACCTTTACTGATAAAGTGTTAGAAGACATAAAAGATAGGTACAACACACAGTGGAAGGAATGACTGAAGAATGACAATATTGGGTCAGCACTAGGTTTCCCTAGACAAATATCTTTTTTCTAATGACACCAATAATGGTTGTCGATCATGACTGACAAGCAGTTATTCTCATAGGGAATAATACTCTTGATATTTCCATTTCCCTTTCAATCTCCACTTTATGAACTTCCTGCTCTCCAGAGGCTGCGTCTAAGACTTTTCTGTTTGTAGTTGCCAAAGGATCTATTTTTCATGAATTTGACAAATCCGCTTCTGAACTTGCTTGTAGTTTTGCTTTTTGTAATTCCTCTGACCATCAGATTGCCAGTTTAATTGTGTTATGGTTGTGTGGGAAAGTACTTCCTTTTGGTTATTCTAAGCCTATTGCTCATTATTTCCTTTGAAGTCCATTATGCTGTTAGAAAGTAGAGTCATCATTCATCCCCTAGTCACCTTTGTCATATCTTTTAGGAAGTATAGATCACTCTTCAAATAATTATCTTTTTCCTGAATGACACATTATTTAAAATCTTCTTGAATAATATCTATTTAAATTGCGTAAGACACTGCTTGCCTTTCTAAGCATCCTTTCTTGAATTTATTCTAATTTTAGGGTATTCTTTTGAGGTAGGATGACAAGAATTTCACTGCGGTTTAATTTGGATGAATTAAGCATTTTGTGTTTCATTTAGCAGTACCTTCTTTTAAGCTAATGAAAAATGTATTACATATTCATAAATAAATATGTCTGAATGATGTTTACGGTTTTACATATAAACACAACACAGAAATTCATAAATCAATTCAAGATTCATCTTAGTTTTCAGTCTTGTCAATGTGGTCCTCTCCATGTTCATGCAACTGTATGAATTAGTCCACTATTGCAAAAGTTGCAAGTCACATTGCCTTTCTGTCATGCTTGGTACCTGTAGGCAAAATTATTTCAATTTTTTCATTTCAGGAAAACAAATGCTTTACCATTTTAGTAACCATGGGAAATGGCATACTTTTCTTAGTCCTTTGAAATGTACAACTGCCTTCTAAATGAAGGTGTTGCACATCTGAATCTGCACTTTGTTGTGCAGTCTGTGGTGTGCCAACACTCCTCACTTCTTGGGGCAATGTAATGCCTGGAGTGGTCAGAAGTAAGCTTTCAAGAACTGTTACCAGTGAGATTTTACAGGGAAAGCCACTTAAGCTACAAAGAGATGTCAAAGAGATAAAAAATATAGAATAAAAATGCATTTGTTAGCTCTGGTTTATCTATGTATTTTTGTAATAATGTCTTCTATGGAATGAGATGTCATCACTAAGTTGTGTATTGCTCCAACGTAGCCATCCATTACAGTAAAGCAGAAACAGGACATCCCATTAATCACAGACACAAGGTTAAATAAAGATGTAAACGTACTGGGAAAGCAAGGCTTCAAGTGTGCATCACCTTGATATATTAAGCAAATGTCTTAGAAGGGGTTATAGGCCTGAAAGAATAATAGTAGTAATATTAAAGAGAGCTGTATTAGCCATGTTTAACTCAGTAATACTCATTTATATTGCTGTAAAGAAATTGATTATTTGAGTTGTCTGCTCTAGAGTAAGCAACATCGGGTACATAACATTTGAAATCAGAGGGAATTTACTGAAAGAAATGAGCACTTCAAATTGACTTAATCCATTTGGTTTGATAAATATTCCTTTCAAATATTTTTTTTTTTCTTACACTTTACTAAGCTGTTCCTTCTACATTACAGGGATGAATGCACACAGAATCCCTGATCAATTCATTCTGATGTCAGTGGTCATTCCAGCACTGTGTGCTTTGGTAAATAAAGATCCCAGTATGAGCCAGGATAACCTTGTGGAATGTTATACTATGGATGGTTGACTTCTATGTATTAAGCAAGACTGTTGGAACAATAGCCATTTCCATTTTGCTCCATTCTGTTTTTTCCATGTTTTCCCTCACTATTCCATTTATCAGTTCTGTTTCTTCATTTTGAACTGTTCTTTCTCCCATTTTACATCCTTCCTGTTCAGCATCCCATTTCCATTTTCTGTGCAGCATGGTTCAAAAAGTATCATTGCTCTCAGCAACTATAGACATTTATTGTGCTCTGCAAGATTAAAATATACCATATACATAATAAAGTCTTTGCCAAAACCAGTTTGCAGTCTAAAAGATGAGAAATATAGTCATTGATGCTTGCATGCCAAGTTTGAACCGGTGACTAGATATCAACACAGGACGCAATTCTTTGTCACAGGTATCTGCTTTTAGACCTTTAGATACTTTCACTGACAAACATCCTGCCCAAGTGTCCTAAAAGCCTGACATTGTTCTTTGGGTTTTTTAGGGTTTTTTTTTTCCCCCATCAATTCACTGTAATTGTAGCTAATACAGACAGTAGCTAACTTGTTTTGAATTATCACAGTATTTTAACTTGAATCAAAAAAGTTTCTGAAAAATACTTCTGAAATGCTTTTTCCTCCCAATGTTGACATTACAGCTTTCCAGCTTTACCAGATACAGCAGTTTTGTGGATTTTTTTTTTTCACTTTACTGTGATACACCATACTCCCAATACTGTGAGCTTTATTAGAGCAACAGTTCTGACACTGATGTGATCTCAAAATAGAGTGCAGTGTCCTTTCTGATTCTGCTTTTCACATATTTAAAATGCTCAGCAGATATCACTGATGCCATACTCTTCACCTTTTTTATGATATCTCTAAGTCGCTATACTCTTCTTTAACCATCTTTATATTTTCCAGGGATTTTTATTACTCAGACTTTCATATTATGGACAAGTCACTTACCTTTCACTCACTAGGAAGTATATCTTTTTTCTTGTTTCTATTTCTGAAACATCCTAAGATTTTTTCTAGATGATACTGGAAGAACACTTATGACCCCAGACATCATTCATTTGATAACCCACCATGCATGAAAAGCAAAACCATCATATTACCAGGAAAATTTTACAATTTTACATCAGGTTCACATTTTCACCATCTATAGGATTGTTTGAAGACGTTTAATATCACAAGCCATCAGATATCTTGGCAAAATTTTAGCAGACACAGACTAGCATCCCACATGTTATCCTCAACCGCTTTTATTGTTGCATGTCCATCTTAATATTTTATCCTGTAGTCTCCCTTTAAATATAAACTCTGTGGGTTCTTAAGGAAGAATATCCCATGCTGTGGGTGTAAAGTGATGAACTGCAGTATCTTGTTGGACTTCCCTATATTAAAATTAGGCAGTTATTTTCACCAGAGAAAAAGAACTTGACTTTCCACTTTGATAAATAATGATCATCTAGAGCTGTCTGTATCTACATCTATTCCCCTACTTCAGATCACACAAGTTTCAATTAACCCTCACTTTGTTACATGTTCTTATGCTCTTATATTCTTATTGTTATGTTCATACTTTCCATCCAACTACTGATGTGTAACTCCAGAAAAGCTATAGAAAAGGAATGAACTGTCAATCTGAGGGTTAGGAACTGATTACGATTAGTCAGATCTTGAACTGATCCAACTGAATCCATCATGTCAGAATAATTTCTGACCATCAGACAAATTCTATGTGTTCAATTATGTTCCCACTACAGGTTATTTTAATACTGTCTGTGAAGACTACACCCAATACAGTTGTATTAACACTAACCAGCCTTAATCCTCATACAATTCATAGTAACTGGAAATAATCTATGTTCTATGTTATAACAATTTTATAGGCTAATGAGGAACATTGTTGGAATGATGTAATTTATTTCCAAACTACTAATTCTTTATTAAGAGACTATGAACACACATTGAAAACACCCAGTGTTTTGGAGGAAACAGGAACCAAACATCAGTTATTTCTGTTTTGTCACTTGATTACTACTGAGTATGAACTCAACAGTGAGGTTCAAGAGTACCTCCTATGCACTCTGAATGCTTTAGTAAGACATTACTTTTTAACATTTTTACCTGCTAAGCAGTTCTAAAGTGTAATAAGTATAATGTTTTCAGGAATAAAATATTTGTTTCTGATATTCTATATTACAGCCCTTTTTGTAATAGTGGTTTCACAAGTGTTCACTATAGACAAGTAGGAGATCACTGTGGACTTGACATTTATTTAGAGAGCTGGAAAACACTTAAGGCATTTCTGTCTATTTTAAAACATTTTATCCATCATGCTTTCTGACAAGGCTACAGAAAAACAGCAGTGTTTCAATATTTATAGATAATTTGAGAATAACTTACAGAAAGATAACACATTTTCTTTTAAATGTTTTTTACTTACCCTATTGTATAATCATTCCTTCTAACCCAAATTAGTGGTGCTATGCTACTAAGGATCTAGTAACATGGGATGGGGTAGCACAGTATAAAACAGGTAAGTGGGATAACTTCTTTGCAATGAATGTAATTAAATCTTACTTTTCAAAATACAGATGCCAAGAATTACACATTTAATTTCTTCTGTGCTACATGAAAACTGCATATTCATTGGATTTAGGGGATTAACTATTCCACAATTTGTATGCATATTTAGTATCTACCTAAAGAAATTTAATTGTTAGCCCATTTTTAAAATCTTGGCCTGAAGTTGTATTTTCAATTTCTTGACTGTACCCAATGCCTGCAGACTCGATGAGGTGATGCTTTCATTCTCTGTTTCAATATGCCCAGACTCTTACCCCTCAAATAGAGTTGGGAGAAAAGCCTAAAGTGAAATGATTACTCAGGTGGTTGATTCTGGTTTACTATAATTGAAAATAATGAAAATTCAGTAAGCATATTAAAAACCTTAGTAATTTTCACAATACCTTAAAAAGATACCATTCCTTCATTAATTTGGAAACATTCAATGGTAATTTTAATGCCTGTGAATTTATTTTAAATGAAGCAATAAATAAATAATTTCACAAAATTTAGAGACGTGAAAGGACATCTTGCAAAGGAAAGCATGGAAAATATTTTTAGAATAAGAGTATAAGAGAACTAACTCTAAGAACGGCAATACTCTCTGATGCCTAATTCTGTCTTTTCCTGTCTAAGGGAATTCTCCTCTATTACTTTCTTTAGGGTAAAGCCAAGCAGCATTTTGATTAGACTATATATTTAATATGTTGCAATTGACAGAGTTATTTGACATTGAAAAAATATGTCTGGGAAATGTAAGATTACAAATGTGCAAGAACTGTGCATTTTTCTTTTCCTTTAAATAGTCATCATCTAGCAGGACTCGTTTTTTACAACAGTGTGTTGTTATTTGTCATGATGGAAAGTACTTTGCTAGGAAAATAGCTCATATATCTGTCATAAACCCTTAATCAAGGGTACAAGAACTTTTTTGACACTTCAATTTCAAAAGCAGTTTGTGGTAAGTTTGCGTTTAACACTTACCAAAAAAAAAGCATAAAATTGTGGGAAAAAACCTACACAAAACGTACAGGAATAATTTTGAGCTTTCTAACAAATTTCCTCATTTTTTTATGGTTTTCTCATTTCTTACAGAAAGCCATATTACACCTTTCTGTAATATTTACTGTGTTGCGCTGGATGGTGAAAGATGGGTTTCCTAATCTGCTAAGTCAGTGTTGGGGAAGAAGGAAATGCTATCACGACTTACATATTTTTGTCAGTCTATATAAAAACATAGGGAACCAGTACTGATGATCTTCTCCCATTTCACCTTTACTTATACTCTAAAAATAGGACTCTGCTCTCAATACAAAATTGAATTACACTGTATCCCTATAAATCCACCGGCCAAAATTATACTGATGTTTGATAATTTATTAAATATACTGAAAGTTGTAGGAATATGTAAAAAAAAAAAAAAAAAAAAAGCTTTATCTTGAACTTTAACTTTTTGAATACCTAACAAAGATTAATGCAACACAGGAAGTACCAGTAGTACATCTTCTGCAAGCATGTCATTTGAGTGAAGCAAATGGAGCAGTATCTTTTTACAGGGTGTAACTTAGCTTAAATAATGTTATTAGTGTTAAAAAAGTTAAAAAATATAATAGTGATCCGACAGTTCTCAGTAAAAGGTCCTTTCCTAGTTGCATTAAATTATTTAGCTATAACATAATAGTGAAGAATTCTGTGGAATAATTCAGCCATAATAGATCAGTCATTTCCAAGAAGGGACTAATCAAAAGCATAAGAATATTTAAAAAGGTAATGGAGGTGTTCTAGGATCCTACCACTATGGACCAAGGAAAATTCATTAGCTTTGTGATTCTCTGTTTGCCAGAGCTATGAAAATCTTAAAATAACACACATAACTTGATCAAGTTGTAAATTTGAAATAAATTTCAGCATGTGCATGAGCAGCAACAGCTTAGAGTGGAGCATTTTTTCAGATTTGTGTGTCTCTATCAGCAAAAATTAACATCAGCTGTCTCCTAGGTGTGACCTGCTTGCCTCTGCTCCATACATACAGAGCCACTTTGCATCTACACATACAGACTGAAAGTTGCTTCAGTTTGAGGGTCTGTGCACATATGCTTGTGTCATGGTTTAACCCCGGCCAGCAACCCAGCACCACACAGCTGCTTGCTCACTCCCTCCACCCCACCCAGAGGGATGGGAAGGAGGATCAGAAAGGAATGTAAAACTCAGGGGTTGAGATAAGAACAATTTAATAGGTAAAGCAAAAGCTGTGCATGCAAGCAGAGCAAAGCAAAGAGTTCATTCACCACTTCCCATGGGCGGGTAGGTGTTTGGCCATCCCCAGGAATGCCAGGCTCCATCACGCATAATGGTTACTCGAGAAGACAAATGCCATAATGGCAGATGTCCCCACCTTCCTCCTTCTTCCCCCAGTTTATATACTCAGCATGATGTCATATGGCACGGAACACCTCTTTGGGTAGCTCGGGTCATCTGTCCTGGCTGTGTCCCCTCCCAATTTCTTGTGCCCCTTCAGCCCTCTTGCTGGCAGGGCCCAAGGAACTGAAAAGTCCTTGATTTAGTATAAACTTCACCCAGAAACAACCGAAAACATCAGTGTCTTATCAACATTACTCTCACATCATAGCCAAAACACAGCACTTTACTAACTACTAAGAAGAAAATTAGCTTTATCCCAGATGAAACCAGGACAGCTTGGAAGAAGAAGCTTGTTTATCTATTCAAAGATACTTTTCTTCCAGACAGAAAAAATTGTCTCCAAATCAAATTTCTTATTGCCTTCTCATTAACTAGAAGCTTCTGTATGAAAGAGGTTCCTATGCGTTTAGCCTCCCTCCCCTCCTTTCCTTCCCTTCTAGCTATTAAACTGGAAGAGCATGTGTTGACATAAAGATTTGCACTGAGGGTTTCTGACAAGGAACAGGACTAATTTCCTTTCCAGGATTTTCTGTGGAAACTTTTTCATCTACTATGCAAAGGTCTCTGGGAAGGCAGAAAAGATAATTCATACAATTAATTAATTAATTAATCCCTACCATACTGTCCAGCAGCCAGCGTTTGATTCTTTTCTAAATTTTCTAGTAGCCAGCTGGTATCACAGAGTGCTAACTGTCTGTATTTTATTTGACTTATGCAATGACTTGAAACTCACTTCCTCCATTTCGGCATTTTTAATGGAGATAAAATGTTCTCTTATGTCTAGGTATGGCCTTAAATGAACAGTTCAGATGAGCATTTAATAATTTTTGTGTGTAACAGACACAGAGAAAACTTAACCTGCTGGATATTTAGCCAGAATTGATTAATGTGGCTGCATTGATTGTGAATCCTACCACCAAGAGGAATAAGCAATATAATCCTAGGCATAAACATTTAAATCTGCTGACAAAATGTTGTATTGCCCTTGCTGTATGTGATTTTACACATCCTGGCACAATGGATCTAGATGTTATAAATAGCAGAAATGATCATCATACAGATTACCTCTGCTGAAAAATTATCCTATGAAATGACTATGGACTAAAATCTTAGGGTCTGTTTTGTTAAGGTGCTTACATTTCCATAGACAGCAATTCCTCTGAGATTTTGAAAAACAGTGAGGCTCTTAATTCCCATGGATTTTACTTTTAATGGTCTAGTCTCCAGTCCAAGAAAAAAAAGGGTTATTTTCTTTCATGCAACCTATATTTAGTTATGAAAGGCAGAGTGAGACTGTTTGCTACTAGAGACAAAAGCCAAGGCAGAGGCATGGAAGTCCCTTTACAGAGAGTCGGGGTTTCTTTCTGATATTACAGTTTCTATAAAGTTTGTTATTAAACTGCATGGCTCATTCATCACCAGGAAAATACTGCTTGCTGAGAGAACAGCTCAGAAAGACCAGTTCTGTCCATTCCACTCCACTTTCCCACTGAGTCTATCCCAAATGGGGTTGTCTCAAACCCTACTGTCAAACTACAAGGATGTTCTTGAAAATGTTTCATATTTAGTTGGGAGTTCCCTTTTCATCCATTGTCACGGATGATATTTTCAGCTAGTTTTGGATGATGAAAGCCGTGTTAGATTCAACGGAATGCTTTTCTTAAATGGTTATCTTGAATCTATTCTACTGTCTGGAATTGCTAAGAATGGTGGACAAAATTGATATACAGGCCCACAGGAATCGGACGTATTTTCAAAGATACATCCATTAAGATATTCTAACATTACTGGTTCCTAGGGTCTTTTGTAACAGCTTTCAGATCCCTTGAATTATTTTCCTCTGTCAACATGAAGAGGATATTTTGAGTTCCTTAAGTAAAAAAAATAAATACAGGAACATCTGTACAATCAATTTCCACCTTAAGTTTGTGCGTATACAAAATTCGAAGTAATTAAAGGTCACATTCTGGTTTTCAGCCTGAAACAAATTCAGGCAGACTATTATATCTAGTGTACACTGACCTTGGTGATACATGAAATTTGGAAAGTGAATAAATAATCTTAAAATGATTGTGAAGGAAAACAATAGAGACTTACAAGACCTTTTATAAAAATACTTAAATTTAATTCAGTTGGCCTATACAACTGAGAAAGTGATGTGCTATTGTTCATTTTCATATCTATGCCTTGTAGGAAACTGTCATGTTTGTGTTTTGTACAAATCTTCAAGCAGTATTACCCAATACTGTCTGAGAAGAACTGGTGTTTTCAATTGCCACAGAATCAAACTTCTGAAGAGAAGAAAAGTTATGAAGCAGTTTTTTGATGTGTTCTATTGTCCCCTAAAAAAGTAACAAAGACAATACTTTGCATATTAAAAACATAGTCATGAAATATTTTGACCATACATGTGAAGAGTTACTGGATTTCTTTCTGTCTATATTCTTCAAAGGTTCACTGTTGTTGGAACTTTAATGCTAATTTACTATATTCCTATTATATATATAAAAAATTAAATTCAAAAAACCCTCTATCACCAGAGTAATTGACAGACCATAGAGTCTGGTACAGGTGTTTATTTAGGAGCCAACAAGATTAGCACTTTTAACCTCCTTGATTGTCTCATGCAGTCACTCATTCACTCACTTCCCTCCTCTAGCTCTACATTACCCGACCCTCAAAAGCTGTATTAGTCACTGCTGTGCCACTGCTCCCAGTTATCCATCATGGGCAACACCAGCCACAGTCCTGGGACATCCCCTGTCATTCATCTCCATGCATCTCCCTGATCTCCATGATCTGCACCCACTTCTGAAATCTCTCATCCAACCTGTCTTTCCAAGACTGCTTCTTTTTGGCAACTCTTATTTAGTTGCCAGATCCTCTTTCCAGAAGAGAAAGTCCTGTTTTCCTAATTGATCTGCTTATGTGCAGAATTACAACGCATAATTAGGCTCCTAATCAGTTCTGCCTCACAACTGTGTATTAATTGAGGAAATAGGATGTGCTGTTTCTGTTTAGCCCAGGCACTTCCACAATTTACAACCAGCCCATACCAGTTGCATCTAACAAGAAGCAGTCTTCAGACCGAGTTCAAAAGCTCAATTTCAGACATTCACATACACCCAGTTCTCTACTACCTGTTAGCATTCACAGCTTAAACTATGTTTTTCACTGAGAACACCCATTTATATACAGTCTGATATTCTCTGAAATAAGATTGTCAAACTGTAAAGTCATACTGTAGAAAAGGGGGTGAAATGTCCTCTGCACAATTTAAGATGACTTCCACCCTTCCTGAAGGACTCTGCTAACTTTTTCCTACAGGAGCAGTCATGTACTCTTTGATCACAGGAAATGCAGCATGAGGTATATTTCTGAAGGTGCTTTTAATTAGATTTCACTTTCTACTTAAACCTGAATATATCGATAAGGAAAAATAGAAGGCAGAGTTGATAGAAGCTGTGAGAAAGAACAAATTCAGCGATTCAAACTACAAGGTCTGTAACTGAGTACAGTTTCTTAAATCTTCATATTAAATATACTGTAAAAGAAGTGCAGCTCAGAATTTTCTTGTACACATGCAGATGTGTATAAAAACCAGTTTGCTAGAATCTCTGGCAATTAATATGGCATGATTTAACTTCCATTTAATTGGTTAGCCCTTTCCAAAAATGATTGCTTTATGTGTAAAAAATCATAACTCTGTTTTGTGGCTTATGACCTCAAGTGAGATCCTTTATTGCATACATAAGCGCTAGTTATATACAATCACTTATCCACCCATGCTCCACCCCACAACATACCTATGTGCAGCAAAGAACCTTTGCAGCCATCTCACACTCCACCAAGCTCTTTACTCATCTGAGGAGTTCTCTTCTTCCCAGATCAGGATTTAAGCTGTGGGAGGCTTTGGCCAGGCCCTCATTGCAGACAGGTGTGCACAGAACTGATTTGCAGGTGAGCTCAGAGAGCCAGATTTAGTGCTAGTTGTTTCCTCACTACATTTTAAGGCATAATCACTCTGCAACCTGGCACTCAGACAGTGAACAAAGCCTTTTCTCAGAAAGGGCCCTTAGACTTTTAAAAATATTTTTTGGGGTTGTTGGTCTAGTCAATCCCTAGCACTGATTTTTACCTCCTGATGGGTAACACAAACTAAAAATATCTCGGTGGTCCCACAGTATTCTCCTATTTTTATTCATGCTTCTCCCATTCTCATCAAGTTTTAATCTCTTAATATCCTACTTGCTTCTCAGCCTTTCTAATATAGTTTTTTTAGTCTTTACTTTCATCCACCTTGTACCTCTTCACATCGCCAAAGATAAGCCACAATTTCTCATAATTTTTCTGACGTGTCTGCCCGCTCCCAACTGTCTCCATCCTGCACTTCTGTTCAGTACCACCACAACCACTTTATTATTGCTTTGTGTTGCTATTACTAAAGGAATTCACATTTGAGAACAACTTGTAATGACATAAATTGATGTTATTTTTTATTTGGCTGATGAGTTAATATCATCACATGTCTTTTCCATATTGCCTCAATAATGAGACAAAAAACACAACACAACAAACAGGTCAGTAGGTAATTAGAAGAAGAAATGAGACAGAAAAAGGAGGTAAAAAAAAATCCTAAAAAAATTACCTGATCATATTCTTGTTTCATACACTTTTTCTTTTTAGGAAGTTGAATGTATCAGTAAAAGATTTGACAGAAAATTCAAAGGAATTGAGAAAAGCAGTATTTCAGCTGTATCTCTTCCCATGGTGCTTCAGAAAAGAGAACCAAGGTTCATTTACCTAAATAAAAGCAGAGTGTTGATCTCTGCCACTTGGTGTGTAGTAGTTTGCTTCTTGTGTTCTTAGGTGCTCAGGACAGGATTTGGATGATGTATGAGTCAGCCTCCAGTGTATCTGAACTGCCTGTGGTGTCCAGTTAGCCAGGACTGTCCTGTGGTCCATCTCTACTCATGTTGGAGGAGATTACAGGCAATTTTTGCCAATTTGGAGTCCACTTGATACCTTAGGAATCATGAATGCTCCAGTCACAGCTCACACAAAGCATGGCATAGAGGGTATTTTTGTTAACAGCCCCCATTGTATGGCAAATCCCCAGTGGCTTCATATAAGTGGCTGATAGACCCCTTAGTGCTATATTAATAGGGATTTAATATGAACCATTCCTGGGTCACAAATTATAATGGGTGGAGAGAGGAGAGATCACATGGAAAGGACATGGTGTCACAGCTCACAGTTACTACATCAGGAAGAATGTAAATAATCCAGATTGTTATTCTAAACAAACAACTTTATAGCAGGTTTCATCCCTATTCATTTTATAATTACAGCAAGGGACAGGATATTTGAGAGCCCTTTACACACAGCAAAGAGCTACAAGGGTTTTCCAGCCCTACAGAAGATCTAATTCCACTGTCTCAACTTTACAATCTCTATCACAGTAAGAGGGAAAGTCAGAACTACCTCTGGGGCTCTGCTAAATCTGAAATCTGTGGCACTTCTAGAGCATGAACTTTTTTTCTCTCCAACCTGTAACGACAATGCTGTGGCAGCAACCATCAGTCACTGAAGTAGCGTTCTGGCCTCTCTGTTGCTTCCACTGATTTTGTTTGAGGAACGAGAGGCAACAGCTGGGGCGAAATAAATCTGAAATCTGCAGCATTGACAAAGAAGAAACTGCCATACAAAACATCTTCATGCATTGTCTTGCATAGTGCTGACACAGGCCAGGATGACAACTTCTTCACTAGCTTTGCATCTCAAGAGGAAAAAAGGAACAACCCACCAAGCAACTGCAAAAAGGCAAATTTTCTTTGCCCTTTTGGCAGGAATGAAGACAATAAAGACTGACTTTGACACAGTACTTCTCAATAGTATCAAAATGTCTCCATTATCAAATCTGGGTAGTGCAAGATACCCAACTACCCACAGTTGTCTATACTTTAGCATACTGAAGAGTTAAGTGTTTATTATAGTCTAACCAGACTGTTATCAGTCTCGTTAATACTGTCTTTTTCTATGCTAAAAAAAAAAAGCAGGCCTATCTATTTTTTTCTTTTTTCCCCATGTTAAAAAAAATCAGTATTTTGCAAAAAGAAGGAAAAGGATAATAGAGAGTTCAACATAAGGACAATGATGCAGTGTGGTATTTCAGGACTGGGGGTTAACACCACCAACGGGGTCAGCACTGCCTCCAGAAGGTGTGACTCACAGCGCCATTCCCTCAGGAACCATATGCCATGCCAGTTGATTTTGGCAGTTCATTCCTCTGGGACTTTCAAGTGATGGGAAGAGTGTGTAAATTCCTGTTGAGTGAGTTAGTGGTGTAAATCTGTCTCTCTCTCATGTTAGGAAAAGTTACTATCTCCTAAAACATGGCTGCAAGATAGCTTTAGTTTCTCCACTTCGTTCTTATTTCAGTCAGGTCTGAATTTTGCTTGGGCAGTCAGTTTGAGTGTGGATATATGTTCGTTTTCTGAAGAAGGTTGGTCTCATTTCTTTAAACAAACTATTATTCGGAATAATACCTACTAGTAATTATGTGTTAGCCTTTGCTATCAAATCTTGTACTAATGGTGAATTTCTGAAGCCTCAAAATTAAATAGGAACAAGAAATTTATCTGATTAAATTAAAACAGCTTGAATAAAGAATATTATTTAAGCAAAAGACAGCAAAGACTTTTTTTGGCAGGGAAAAGAAGCATTTCTGAAAAGGTCTGGTTAACTGATGTCACAAGGTTATTAATAGATGATTAGTAAATGGGTTTAGGACAGTTTTATACTAACGTAGCCCAGTAAAAAAGATATTAAAAAAAAAAAAAAAAAAAAAAGCACAGTAGGGTGAACTTTAATATTTCATTTAGCTTCATTGCTCAGTGCATAAAGAGACAAGACAGATGAAAGGTTGATGAAAGGAATTTTTCTCCATCAAAATGCAACTAATTGTGTCACTTTTATCTCCATTTTTACATTTCGTGTTCACAGAGAGAAAACTCAAGAACCAAAAGGTTACACTTGGTATTGCAGCCATATTTAATTTCTTTTTAAGACCTCTAGAATGCCCTTACCATTTACCCTACTCCTTCAAAATTGCCTCATCATCATTCTTTTGCTGCTTTATCTACAGCACAAATTTCCTTCTGCCTCCCTAGCATGTCCCTTCACAGGCTTTTGCATTATTTCCCTCTTCTTTGTTGATCCCCCATGCCTGAAACTCACGGCACTTTATAGGTTCAGTTACTGCAGGGCTAGACCAGGCCCCGGCAGACCTCTGTACCAGCTCTCTCTTTTACATTTTCTAGTTCATAAGTCTCCCTCAAATCACTCCTTAAAGTATTTCCCCCCTCCACCCCCAACAAAGCCTTTCAAATTTAACCTCTGTAAAGATTCCATTTTTTTCTCACCATCTTGGTGAGCTGTCAGTCAGGTTTTAATGTGCCTGAGCTGTTTTGCTTGTGTCTGACCTACATTGCAAGGTCCTTAGGGTAATCTGGGTGTCCTCTCGCTTGTTTGTACAATGCTAAGAACACATTCACCAGTCAGTCAATAATACAGTACATAATAAAATACCGTCTATTTTATCACCATAGCTCTAAGCTTGAACTTCAGGAGAAAGGAGGACGTAAAAAGACAATTTTCTCTTTGGGAAATTGCTGAATTTACAGCCTGAGGGTGGAAGAAATCCTGTTTTCCCAGCACAAGTGCTTCTTTTTCCTTGTTGAATCTCAATTATATGCAGTATTTTTCTATGTAATGTATTTGGACTTACCCTCCAGACTCCTGTAGATGTTGAGGCAACTACCTTTCATATTCTTTCAAATTTATTTTGATTCACATTAAAAAATAATTTGGCCCATTAGTTTCAGAGCTGTACTGAAGCTTTGCAATTAACCCTGGATGAAACTGGATGAATTAACTTTATGTTTTATTATAACCTTACGCTTGAACTCCATTTACTCAGCTTCATTATTTTCCCATCTCTGTTTCTTGAGAAGCCAGAAAACCTCCCATCAAGATTATTAAGGACAATTTATGTAAATGAAAAGGCCTGTCCTCTACACAACTTCAAATCAAAATTACTCGGCATGTTTCTGGGCAGTTCACTCCTCCATTCTAACCTTGCACCAGAGATGTAAGATTTTGCCCAGTGTCAATATGCTAACAATATCCACTTGCAATGGATTTTCTTCAAATAAGTTTTGACTTTAAGAGCAGATGCTTCACCACAATGATTTGTATGAAATTATAGGTATCAGATTATTTCTTTTTTACACAGGCATAACCTAGACTTTTTACTCTGCAATCAAATTATTTACTCCAAAGTTAAATTATGCTCTACAGGACTGAAACTCGCCCTCATAGAATGAAAGCCTGCCAGGCTCCTGAAAGAGAAAATGATAGACCAGCACCTGGTGTAAATCAGGGAGAAGAGCAGATGACTGTTCAGTGCAAGAGTTATCAGCTCCAGAGTGAAGATGGAAAGGCACCCCAGATGTGGAGCCCTCAGTACAGGGAAGACATGGACCTGTGGGAGCGAGTCCAGAGGAGAGCCTCAAAAATGACAGAACAACTCTCCTAAGAGGAAAGGCTGTGAGAGCTAGGGTTGCTCAGCCTGGAGAAGAGAAGGCTCCAGGGAGACCTGATAGCAGCCTTTCAGTACTTAAAGGGGACTTATAAGAAAGATGGGGACAAACATTCAGTAGGGCCTGTTGCAATAGGACAAGGGGTAATGGTTTTAAACTAAACCTGGGTAGATTCAGGCTAGCTATAAGGAAGAAATCTTTTATAATGAGGGTGATGAAACACTGGAACAGGTTGCCCAGAGAGGTGGTAGATGCCTCATTCCTGGAAACATTGAGGGTCAGATTGGAAAGGGCTCTGAACAACCTGATCTAGTTGAAGATGTCCCTGCTCATTTCAGGGGGTTGGACTAGATGATCTTTAAATGTCCTTTACAACCCAAACTATTCTATGATTCTACACCTTTCATACTTGTACTTGATCCACTCAAGACTTAGCTTCTCTAAGATCAGGAATAGGCTACATAAGGAAATCCAAGTCAATGAAAAGGAGTTTCATATTTTACGATCTTACTTCTGGCTTCTGAATTACAGTCTGCTCAGTAAACATGAATAGACCCAGACTGATCCAACATCTGTTAGTCTGGGCTGGTAGAATCATTCCAGTCATGTAATTCTCCTTAATTCTTCCTCTTTAATTTTCCAATATTTCTTGCAGATGTTTGATTCTCCCTTTTTTACTTCCCTATTAATTTTTTCTAAGAACGCTAATTTATTAGCAGAAATAAGTAAATCCATCACGTAGTGCTGATAAAAGACTTTGAGTTAATTTTATTAGGCAAACATCCTCTCTTGTGTACTTCCCATGAATATCTAACACTGTTGCATACCCAGCATACTGGTGTTTTCTGATTTGTTGAGCCTTCTTCCTATATAGGTCTGAGATCTTAAGCTCCTGATTTCCGACCACAGGTTCTCTGACATGCAAGGGCGGCGAAAAGGGAAAAAAATGTAGTTAAGAGTTAGAGTGCTGCAAAGGCAAAGGATTAAGATGAAGAGGGGTTTAGGGGCATGGAACTAGGCACTAGTGTAATTTAGGTTTCAACAATCCAAAAATCACAGTCCCAACCTCACCTGAGATTAGACCTAGAGTCTTACCAAGAGATGGCCATCAGAACCAAATTACAGAGGCTGCCCCCACCTTGAACATCCCATAGTTTACTTGTTAGGGCAGTTTCCTGAAAGCAGAAGATGAAGAATACCTCTTCCTTTGAACCTGAAAGCTTGCATTTTGGACCCGTAACACTATGGGACACATACTTGTAACAGGAGGGCAAACTCTGCATATATGTGATTATGTTTCAAAAAGATAACCTAGTGAGAAATTGAATATTTAGGACTTCTTATATTAAATACTTAGGATTACACAATGGCAGAGTACAATGCATGGTAACAATTTCCTTCTTTAAATAATGCTTGCACAAAATTTTAATATGTTTCATTAAACTTTGTAAAGGCATCTCCTGCCCTCTGGAACCAAACTGAACTGACTGTTCCAAAGTCTAAATATCTGCATGTGTGTCTCTTGATCAGAGACTATTTATACACTTAGAAGGCTTGTTTTACTTTATCCTGATGCAGAAACAATATCCTGCTTTTGCTATTGTTATATACCCATTCTTTAGGAAATACTACCAACACAGAAAACATGTACAAATTAATTCATCATGAATTAATGTGCACCTCCCTTGTCTAAAAGGTGTACCTATGTCACCACTGGTTTCTGCACATTAGACTGTTACAGACTACTTTAGTTATTGGAGATTCTGCCCCACTATCAGTTACAAAAAAAGTTCTGCTCATCTGTCATGAGGAGCCTGCTCTTCTATATGAAAAAAATCTGCAATTTGGAGATGTTAAAAATAAAAGTTTATCTAATAATAAATTGTTACTGAAATAGAAAACCTTAATGGTGACATCATTCCTTTTGTTATTTGCAAACAGGTGTGAGGTAAATGAGTTTGAAACTTTGAAGAACAGAGAACCTAAGTCAGAAGTTGTAGCTTCTAATCTTTACAATGATAACAAGACTTACTGTATGACATTGAGAGAGGCACTTAGCTTCTCCATTTCCAAACCTGCAAATTAGATTCGTACTTGCCTACCTCATTCATTTGTCAGATGGCAAAGTCAATTATGCATGTGAACTGTTTAGCAGTTTTTAGAGGAAAAGTTTCTTACACAAGTGTATATCATAATCTGATATGGAGTGATAGACTTGCAGACAATCTTTCTACCAGAGATTAGTAGTTAATTTGATTGTAGTAATTTGTATAAAATAGCAAGACTACACTTGCTTCACTGTTTATGAATTTCTATCTGCGCTGGATGAAGTCCAGGTGTTGATTCACACATATGTGTCAGTGACTTCAGACGACAGTGCCATGTAGGATTTTGTTTGTTCCTTATGGATGTTAATTGGCTTTATTCCTTCCTTTCAGTCTTTTCTCAGATGCTACAGTTAAGAAATAACTCTTTTTTTGCCCTCTGTGTGTCCCATCAAAATATTTCTTGCCCCATCCCACTTGTACAACCCAGAACTAGTAAAAAGTTTTTTGATAAGAAACCTAAAGGCCATACATTTCTAATGTCCTGTTGACAGCCAGTTTGTTCCCTTTGTTGTGACAAGCATTCCTATTCAAAGACCTTAACATGGGTAGCAGAGATAGGTGGTACATAATACTCAGTTCAGTTAAAATAAAAATGAGACCTATGGATCAGAGGAAACAAGAAGATGGGGTAGGGCTATTTCTGCTCCTCTGCATACAAAATTTAGAGGTCTGATTAGATTCACAAGTGCTTTTAATGATCAGATAGCAGCTAAAATAACATTCCCTTGCCATTTCTACCTTTCCCTGTATCTTTTTTGAACGGTGACTAATATTTTTTTTCTTGAAGATACTGTTATTCCACTCATTCTGTTTAAGTTTCCTCTTCAATTCCACCTGCAAGTGGGAGATTTGGAAAGATAACAAGAAATGCTTTTCACATTTGTAGAGCAATATGAATGCTTGGAACCTTTGGCTTCCTGTCACTGTGTAATGAGGCTTGCTTGGTCTTGAAATTACATCTCTTATGGTATGACATGACCTCAGACTAGTATTTGATTGCAAGGTATTCATTTGTTATTCATTAAAGCTAGACTGAATATTTTCAAAGAAGAATGAGGAATATTGAAGACCTATTTTCAAGTCTCTAACCCCTTTGATTGCTTTCTATATACAGAAATGACAAAAAAGATATATATTTCCATATATTTCCTTGAAACCCAAGAAAGTCTTCTGGAAGACCATTTATCTGTATCATGCAGGTAGCTAATTAACCTCGTCTGAAAGACTTATTATTTTACTAGGCAACATTGTACTCTATTCACCCTTTTTATCATCTATTAAGGAAAAGTGCTGTCAGAATGGTTCATCTCATACCCATTCTATTCATAAGTGATAGAAGCTTGAACTCTGTAAATCAGCTCATAAAAATGAGAGGCTGATAATACGCAGACATGCAGCAAAACAACTGTATAAGTTTTTTGTCATATCCCTTGTTGTCAAAGTTGTTCAGTGAAATACATTCATGGCAATGCCATACATCTGCTTCATTTAAGCCTAAATGCACCCTTTCAGCTTCTATAGTTCAGTCATGGGATTGTGTTCTTCCCTTTTTTCTATGTATTCTCTCACTACATCAGTAACATCAGAAGACTTATGGATTTTTGTGTAGTACATTAGGTATAAAAACCCCAAATCTTCACAGCTGCTTCCTCCGCACAGTTCCATGTCTGGCATCAAATGACATGGTATCTGAAAGTTTTAAATGACTATGCTGGTTGAGTTATATTGTGGATGCTGCTGTACATCTTCATTTTATGAAGAAGCTTGCTTGTAAAACACATCTCACTCTTTGTAGTTGGTCTGGTTTTCCTTTGTAGTGTTGAAGATATGGAGAGTTATCCAGATGGTCTATATTTTAAAAGAGTAGGTCAGTGGTTTTGTTTGCATAATGTTGTTGGGAAGACTTTCTGAAGATTCCATAGGTTGTTTTGAGCTTGAACATCAAAATTGTGTCAGCTGTAATACAGCCATTAATGGATGCCTTTGCCTTACCAGCTGGCACAGAGCAAAGAGCGAGTAACCACGGTTTAATTTGCTGCACTTACAGCTCCAGGACCAAAAGCCCACCTCATGTCTTAACCAGCTGTGCAACATATATATTGCCACTTGCCAACCATAGGCACTCTGCATCTGCAGAGAAGTTCTGGAGGACCTTGCATCCTCCTTTCAAGTGGACATCTCTAGCTGGAGCCCTGTAAGGCGGCCTTAGTCTTGGTTTCACCAGGAGGGAAATCAGTTTGATGTCACCAGAGATGTGCTCAAGTGAATACTGCACAATAGTCACAATATTGCACATACAATTGCAAGGCAAATCTACAACTAGAAGAACCCCTCTAGCACCCTAGTGTAAATGTACCAACTCTGCATCTTGGCTGCTAAATTTCTGTGTAATAAAGGTATTTTAAAATACAAGAAACAAAACTCCCAGAAAATTGTGGGGTTTCATCACAGAAAACCCTCCAGAATGCTGCCAGACATCATAAATAAATCCAGGTCCGTACACAGATCAAAACTGTTCCAGAGGAAAGATACTGTTTCTAGACAAACAGCAAAGATAGGATAAAAATATATTTGGCATTGTCTATATGAAAGTTAGATCATCAATTAAAGTAGTAGATGGAGCAATCCAGTACTATACCAACCTAAGTAGTGATAAGCCTTTGCAATACTAAGCGAGCACTGATTGTTCTGTAGCACATAAGGTGTAAGCATTCACTGACCTTATCACAGATTACTGCTGCAGTAGAAGGAACACCACCATTTTCCCCTCCTTTTAGACTTCCTTCTAGTTAACTTTGTAGATTTTTCTAGTTGTTTGTAGATTTTTCAGCATTGCCTATGTTTGGGACCAGGTGGACTAAAGGCAGATATAAATCATATCTCAATATTAAAAAAATAAAAATATTCATCAAATGAAATTCCTTCTCCGCTGTTCCCTTTCCACTGGAAAACTCACCTCATACTATATTAAAATTGAAATAAAAAGTGAAAAGCTGGAGATTGATTACCTTTTATTTTTTGTCATGTTATAGCCCTTTCAGTTAACTCTGAGAAAAAAAGAAAGAAAAAAAAAAGAAAAAAAAGATTAGTTTCAATTGTACTGACAGCCAACAGCTACATTTTCTAATACTTTAACATCTGCTGGTTCATTCCTTCATTAAGTATAGCATTAAGGCATATTACCTGAACTGTTACAGTGACATAATTCTATAGATGAATGTCACAGTATAGGAGAAAGGAAAAGATCTCAGTAAAAACTTTTATAGTGTCAGAAAGAGGGAGGTCGCTGAGGTCTTCATCATATTACAAGATAAAAATCTGTACATGCATGACAAACCACAGATCAAGGCAGGTACTATAATTAGACATTTTGAAACTTTCTAATTACAAGTTCTAGCGAAGTGACAAAAGTCAAGCATTACACTCCAGCATATTAATCAGTCCATTTTTCCCAAAACATATTCTGATAGTCACCCAATTACCATATTTTAAGGTAATAATAAAATTTAATACAGATTGGTAAACAGTTTTATTTGCATTTTTCATTATGAATTTCATTCTGCAAATTAAATGATATATTCATATATTAGTATACCATATTTAAATTCATCATAATAATTTGTTTAGTAATATTTTGCTATTTAAATATATAAATAAATCAAGAGGAAATAAACATATCCAGTTATTTAATCAGACTAAGTACTGAACTTCCAGAAAAGTCTGTTGGAAGTTTGGACTTATATCAATGGTATAATGAGGGGCTAAAAAAAAGGCAATGGTTAAGAAAATTATTATTCCTTGATTGATTATATTCAGTTTGGGTGTCAGTAAAATTATGAAGCTTTAAAACAAAATAAAACTTTTTTTTTCGGATGTAGTTGCAAAGTAAGGCAAAGGAAGAGAGAACTCAAAAACAGTATTTCTAGCTAAAAAGAAAACCAACCTGATCTGTACCAGTGAAACATCCCATGGCACATTTCTCTTGGCTATGGGGAGAAAAAGCAAGAAAATTGATTATTTAGATTTAAAAAAATGTTGAAGGAGAAGGAGATGAAGTTATTTGTCCTTTGTGCAATAGCCCATTGCTTAATATACACATCAACTGTAGGAGTAATTGGTTTCAGGAGATGTCAATGTACATTTTTCATTTCCCCCCCCAAAATAGTAGTCTGGTAGTTCAAAAGTGGGATTTCCCTGAAACTGAAAGGAAGATGGAACTAGGCCATAACCACAGCAATTTGCAGCACAAACAGGTGTCTATCTATGGGGGGTATGGTCACAGTAGAGCTGATACAGTCACCTCTAAAACTATCTGACATAGGTCCTGCCAAAAAGCAGCATGTGAGAGATGAGTATACAGAAAGAAAATTGTGCTGGACTCTGGCTGCCCTTGGCTGCCACCACAGTTCATCATACTTTTCAGGCAGCTGTGAGAGAAGGTATCCTTGATATGGCTCTGATTTATGCCAGTGGACAAAAAAGCTGCCTGCAGAGGAATGCAGAATTACCTGTTTTCTAGCCTCAGCCCTTCTAGCCAGCTAGCAGAACCGGCCAAATATATGGGCAAGGGTTGAGTGCAGAAGGCTCCCTGCCACATGACCTGAAGAAGAAAAGAAAGTACAGCTAGCAAATCTGCACCAAGGAAATATTGGCCCTTGAAACCAAGAGAAATTTCTTTAGGAGATAGTTATGGGTTAGAAGTTCCTGTAGGCAGCATAGAGAAATTACCCTCTGTACAGTTATCAGTTGTCAGGGGCTAATTGCAGAGCTTTATTATTAGTCTTAGTTATTCGGAATTTTCTTTCCAAAGGTATCAGTTTGGATAAACACATCAATGTTTGAAAATGGTTTTCTGCTTGAGAGGAAATTCTTTTAGAGGTAAATGGAGGGGTGACAGTGGTGTCTTATACCTTCATAAGTTTCTATTTAGTGCACACATTGCAGTGAGGGAGCACAGTATTCCAGCTCTGGGCTCCCAGATGTTGAACCAGGAATAGGAGGCAGATACAAGTTTTTGAACCTGAAGCATCTCTAAACAAATTCAATACTATTTGAGTAATTTTCCTTCAAAAAAATATTAACCATTTATACCACATCAGTAAACACAACTGTTTCACAGATAACTGAAGGGGCAGAATAGCATTAATTGAAATGGTGTTTAATGACAGATCTGTTATTATTAGGGGACCTATCTCATCAATTGTTATTAATATTTCACCATCTCTATTTAGCAATGAAAGAGTAGAAAATGGATTAAAGCTCCTGTCCAAAATAAAGTTAAGCTGATTTTAAAACCAGTGAGAAAACAAAAAATAAGAAAATCCAGGTATTAATTCCCACAGAAGAACTGCCAAAGGCATATTTCAAATTCTCAAACACAGGTGCAAAATACACTGCCTGTTTTCAGTTTTGGTAATATGAAAATCCCACAGAAATAGATTGATTATTTCAATATGAAACAATATCTTCAGGCTTCCTTCTTATCTACTCTTCTGCAGCAGCTACCACAACGTATGATGTGAAGAGAAATGCTGTGATTTTCTAACTTCATCAATTTTAATGTTTTCTCTTATTATTATGTCTATTTGACCTTTCTGTCAATGCTTAAAGTCAGCTTTCACACTTTTGTGCACAAAGCTCTGAATGAAAGCATTGTGCTGTTCAAAACCTTTTACATCTACTGCCATCGGCTTCAACACTGAGCTTCGATATTCCAAGGAGATGTCCTGGTAGGCAGCTGTATCTCTAATACCACATCACAGTTTGTTATAGTTCTTGATATTTTTTGCTCCAGAGAGGGTGCAGACTGGATTAATGGAGACACTGAAAGTGAAGGTTGGAAGACACAGCCAGGGGGGGGTATGGAAGAAGGACCACATATATTGTTCATATTAAGCCAGCAGCAGTTTTTTACCCAAGAACTTCTGCCAAGTTGAAATGCATGTAACAGTCAGGAAAAAAAAACAAAAACAAAAACAAAAAAAAAAACAAACAAACAAAAAAAAAAAAACCACATCTGAAATTTTAAATATTTTTGCTATTGTTACCTGCAAACTGCTGTAAGACTATGATGGTCTCCCTTCAGGTTTAGCACTAAGAAAATGTATCAGTTGTGAGCACTGAGAAAACAAAAAAAAAATTAGCATAAACCATGGAACTTAGCTGCAGAAGAATGCCAGTTAAGTCAAGGAAGAAAAGTAACTCATGTCTGTTCCCCATGAAAACTTTTAATGCAGCAGTGGTATTAAGGAGGATTTATCCTGTGAAACTAGTTTCTGCTTCACAGTCTTAGGGAGACCCGCTGAAACAATGTGGCTTTTGAGCATCATGGATTATCTCTCTCTGGGTGCTTGCAGCTGAAGGCATCCTGAGCATCGCAGCAGTGCAGGGGAGGCAGTCTCCCAGGCTGCATGGATTTAGCGACTGTTAAATACAAATTACTATACTCCAAGACCTCGCCCAGGCATTAGCCATAGACATCATGCAACCATATCATGTCAAATGCAGCTCCTTACACTTCTTAGCATTTCGCGTTGGTTACCAGCAACTACTCCTGTTGAATGTGATTACACAATTTTCTTTCATCCACTGTGTCTAGACCGTGTGACACAGAACTAGAAGTTCTCTTCTTGGATTATCCTTTTCTTTCTGATTTGTATTTCAAAATGTTTATTGCCGAGACTTAAGGCAGCAACGAATGATGCATGCTACTTACTGCATAAAACAGCCAAAAAAACTGGCTCCGTGTACAAGCAGACGTGAGAAGCAGTCACTTCTGAACAAGTACGCAAAGAGCTTTAGTAAGGAGCTTACCTCTCTGTTTGCCAATTGTTTAAGAGTCTGGCAGCCCTGTAGAGTTGGTGCCCACTGCTGCTACTCCTAGCAATGTCTGAGCTTCTCCGGCGCTATAGTAGGTTTTCAGACTCCCTTTATCAAAATCCAAAAGGAGTGAAGGACATGATGAAAAATAAGATTCTATACCACCCTAGGCCTAGATCAACATGACAGAGAGCACAGGTTGCCAATTTTCAAAGAAGCTGGGTCATTCCTTGGAGATGACCACATTGAACTCACTACTTCATGGAGCATACATTGAAGATGAACCTCTTGGAGACTCCACTGTATATAAGCATGTCACAAGAACATAATACTGAATTTTTCCTGAATTTCAAATGCAAAAGCACTGTTTGCTCCTTAGGAGACCACATTTCCAAGAAACACATACCAATTCATCATGTATCTCATCTGCACCATCAAAAATGTATTCCAGACAAACATAAACTATATTACTGTAAATGTTGTCCTGTTACAAAGCTGTTACCAGCTGCATCATATGTTGAAAATGAAAAAGCTATAAATAAAAACAAAGGAAAAGTATACACATTGACTTCCACCTGAAAAAGCAACAGCTAGTATTTATAGTGGTCTCAGGCTAAACAAAAAAGCCATAGGGAAAGGCAGCAATCACACTCAGCCACATACTTGATAGTCTGAAGACCCAAAGTACACTTGTTGGAACAATTTCAAATCTTGTGTTGCATCATTAGTGAAAAACAATAACTAGTTTCCCATATGGCTGGTTTTCTTGAGACATGAACAAACAAGCCATTCCCATTATATACAATGTGTTAGGTAATGGGGCACCTATTTTTGAATATTGGTGCTAAAAATGCATTCAGATAGTTCTGTGGCAAAATTTCTCTATATAATGCCTATAAACGTGTAATGACATTGACTATATTTTCTCTGGATCTGCAGTAAAAATGGCTGAGAATATAAAACTTTGGGTGTGTGCCATAACATTATTTATTATTTTGCTTACTTTGATCCTAACTGGATGTCTTATATTCAAAACAGCTGAACACCCAATAGTCTTCCCAGTTGGCTCAACCCTGGGGTACACCATGAAGATGTATTATCAGTGCTGTCTGTAGGAAGCAGAGTGTATTCTAGCAATGGTACATGATAATGCCGACAACTGATGCTTAGGGATGTGGTTTAGTGGTGGACTTGGCAGTGTTAGGTTTACAGTTGGACTCGATCTTAAGGGTCTTTTCCAATCTTAATGATTATATGAATGTATGATTCTATGATTCTGCTACTCTATTAATTGTGGTTATCTACAGATATAACTAAACAAACAGAACAACTACAAAAGTAAAGAAAAACAAGATCTTATTCACTGTCCCTGTTTGTTTCCTTTCTTTTTTTCTCCCACTTCCTTATCACTTTTTTCCTGACTTTCCTTGTCTTTTCCCTTTTTTTCTTTTATGTCCTTTTCTTTCACCTTGCAGTTTTTCATTTCTTAGGTAAAGTAATTCCTTCATTGGGTAATGGAAGTTGTATGTCTTTTGTCAGAATCATTATATATAATTAATATAATTAAATGTAATGGCATGTCATATATATTGTTGAACTAAATAACCATTAATAGCTGGAAGAAAGTTTTGAAAACCATCTCATATGAAAAGTTTCTAGAATTATTTCTTTTAAGGGATTTTCATGAACCATCAGTTACTTTTAGTGCAAGGTTACAGAGTTAATGGCACAATTAAGTCATTTGAAGCCATGGAGTAGAATATGAAATGTCTCTCTCAATTTTTATTACAGAGAACATAGATAACAGGCTATACTGGCAGTCCTGCTGAATTTACTTTGTTCTTTCATTCAGCATTAGTAGCAAAAGTATCTCTCTGCTTTCTTCATCCTATGTATGTACCTTTGCCCCAGAATGACTTGCAGTTGTTTTTTCAAAGATGGCTTCTCAGTTTTTTGAAAGTTCATTTCACTAGTGCAGACATGAACAAAAACTGAGTGTTTTATCATTTGACTTTTCAGCTGACATTGTGCTCCTACAAGTAGACATGAAAGAATACGCAGTGTCAGATCCAGAGATGCAAATACTGTGCTGCAGCATGGATTTCTTTGTACTCTGAGTTGCCTGTATTGCACTGTAATGTAATGCTATTCTATTGCATGGACTCCCTTAACCCTGTCTTTCCCCAGTACGTGTCTGACTCTGTGGTGTTATAATCTACATATTAAAACATCATAAGGAGGTAAAAGTCAAACTAAATAGGGTATGTATACACTTTATACCTGAGAAGAAGTCAATTGAAGAGGAGGAGTTAAAAGCCATCAAGTCACGGATCAAGAAAACATTGGCAATAGAGGAAACAGGATAAATACAGACTGTTTTGACTGAGAAGACTGATCAGCAATGCCAAACGTAGAAAGGGGAGGAAAACAGACTTCAAAACTCTAAGGAAGCTACCTGAAGAACTGGTGGGAACCATGTGGAAACACTGTGAGTCAGTTGTCGAAACAGCGGTTTATAGAGAGATAAAATATGAAGAAAATCAGAAGTACCCCTACAGAGGTTAAAACATGGATGCCAGAAACTTCCCATCTCTGCTGCTGTGGAATAAAAAGTGGGTAAATACCCCTTCTGTGCACGCCAAGCTCACATTTTATCTAGGATAACTTGCAAGCTTGGTGTGCCTAGACATGCTCTAAGTCTTATACCCAAAGATCATAGTCTGCCAAAACACCCTACAGTGGCAGCTACTGCTGTTTATAGCCACCACATTCTTGCAGCACCTACATGCAAGTCTGAGAGAGACTGGTGGCAGGCTGTCCAAGACAGAAGGCAGTTAACCTGATTTTCATATCAATTTAGATGGTCAGAAAGAAGCAAAGCCAACATATTAAAAATTGCCCCCTTGATATTTCTGTTTGCATCATTTTATAATCAACTAAAGCAATGGGAAATATTTCCCTTTCTATTCAGCAGCATGGTTGTATGAATTGTGGGTGTGGTAGAGGTGAGCTAATCAAGTTATTATTCATGATTGACTTCAGGGAATTCTCTCAGACTGTTAGCAACCTGTCCTTCCTTAGAAATAGGAAGGACAAGTGCCTTGGTTGACCATTGTCCATGTTTCTTTTAGTTGTGTGCTATGGGCATTATTTCTTTAACTTACTTTGATATCTGTTGGCTGGGATTTCAAGGAGAACAACGATGTCCAACATACCCTTAAGGTATAAATGAAACTTATTAGAATCAAATGGGTCACTACAAGTTTCTTCAGCTTGAGCCAAATTTCCTGCTGGTGCAAATGGGCATCTGTTCCATTCACAGGTTAGACTAAAGGACCTTTCTGGAAGAGAACCTTTAGTTTTCATAATTTTGTACTCCATGAAAAATATTGTTGATTCACCTAAAAACCCCCACCTCTTCTTCAAATGGAAATGTGTCTAGTTACATTTGCAACTTGATTTCATGGCTTTAGGAGTCAGATGAATGAGTAAATTACTGTCTAGCTTAAACAATAACATCTAGATAAATCTACATCTTAGGGAGCTAACTAATACTACTGACTGAAAGTAAGTCAATGGGATTTCAGCAGTCAGACAGATTTGGTGGATCAGTCTGAAGAGCTGAGCTGCCTAAATTGCACTGCAGTTATAGTTTAGCTGATTAAATGCTGATTTGGCTCTAGGATCTGACTCCTAATGTCATGGTGGCAAGCCAATTTCCTGCCTGCTCTACATCACCATAGCTCCATTAAAATCAATGTATGAAATTAATACACTTTAACTTAGTACTGACCTAGGCCAACACCTTTATAAGAACTGTTTTGAATGAAGGACATCCTAATTAATAATACACGGATATGAGCTGGTTTTACATTTTTAATGAATGTAACCCTGGTTCCATTCCATATTTCAAAATGTATTACCTCTTTTTCTTCGTTAGTGGAGTCCATTTTTCACAAATAGCTGATACAACTTCTTTTTACCATTAGGGAGTAATCCACCAGCACCTATGGCAAACTAAACAGTGGGCTAAATACAAATACAAATCTTTGCTGTACTGGAGTTTTCACACTGTGTATCATGTAAAAATATTTAGAACCACAGACACAGTTGTGTCTTGCCCTTGATCTGTGGGCAGTTTCCCATCAAATTCCCTGTGAAACCTCACATGTAAATCCATCAATTTCTGCTATCACTACTACAATCATTTAACAGTATAACATGGCTGTGCAAACCAGGGTTTTGAGTTCCCAAGCTTTGAGTCAAAATACCACAAAAATTTAGTCATGATTATTTTGTTTTTATAATAAAAATCACTTTTTTACTTCAGCTGTACCTATACTCTACTAAACCACTGAGCAAAATACATATGAGCATGCGTTGCATTGAGACAGGTACTTTCTAATAAGCTAAACTGCAATAGAAAGAGAAATAAACATTAATGAAAACTGTCTGAAACGCATTTCACAGACCTGCAAAATTAATATACATACAAAATATTGGACCTAGAGTTTTGGTTATTTGTTTGTTTGTTTGGGGAATTTTAGAATGCAAGGCAGTGTTGGATACACCCTAGAAACCAGAAGTCAATATACAGCAGACTATTTGTATCATTTATTATAAAACAGCTGGGCAGAGTGTTCTGAAAAGAATCTAGATCGAATGCTGATACCAAAGTAAATCAATTTTTATACAGCAGAGTTTTTACTTCATCAAAGAAATTTTGCCTGACCTTGCAAAATATTCTACAGTTGACTTGAACAACTAATAAATACACTCAGTCACCTGTATAATTCATTATCTGACAAACAGCTTACCTCTGGGTCCTTGAACTCCTGTTATCTGTTGGTCTCCTTCTACACATTTATCTCTTCTCTCTCCACTAAGAGGACCTCAGGAGAATTCAACAAAAGTCTCTGCATATATTTTACAAGAAAGACATAATAATATTTTTGTTTATGCAATTGAATGTATAAGCTTATTTTCTTTTTTTCATTTGCATTCTTCAGAAGAGGGTTAATCTTTCAAGATGATAACTAAAACTTTCAACACAGATAGAGACAAAATTAGACAGAAGTGATAGAAAATAAAATCTAATTTTATTTGGAAATCTTCATAAAAAACTGATAACTTAATTTCCAAAACTCACTGACTATCCTAAACCTATGTCAGGGCTTCTGGGTGGAAGAAAGAGGAATGGAACTAAAGATGAGTGTGGAAGAGAGTGAGGAATAGCACTGTCATGAAACTGCTCAAAGCAAAACTTTAGAATGCATCCTGCATAGAAAGATGCCTAAGAAGTTCAGCACTTATGGAAAAAGAATTCTATTTAAATAAATATATGCATTTCTTTCCAGAAGTACAAAATGTGCACATGTCAAATACTAGGAAGACACATAACAATGTTATGCTATCTTTTTCTAGGATGAAGAAAACAAAATTATGGTGCCTAGGTCTATTAGGAAGTATCTACTGCCTTTCTTCTGGAGTTTATAGACTTGGTCTCAGAAGTCTTACTCAGTTATTACAGCACACTTGCAGAATTTCAGGGGTATCATACACGAAGGTTTGCACATATTTCACCTTTTTTTCCTGGCAAGATGGAAGAGTATACATTTATCCAAGCATTCAGAACAGGCCACTGGCATCTTAAATTCCTAAAAAAATGGACACAAGACATGCACAATACAGCAGACACATCCTGGTACATCAGATTCTCTTGGTATTTACTATCACATGTGCACTTATATATTCTTTTCTTGGAATTCTTTGTTAAATATGACAGCTGACACACTACAATAATGTTACCATTTTAATTCTTTATTTTTTTAATAATTTATTTGGGATTTAGAGCATAGTACCGACGAGAAAGAGGAAGGAAGAATGGCCTACTGCTGAATTTCTCTGATGCAAGAACTATTAGGAATATAAAGGAGGAGTTTATTCTCCAAAAAGATTGTTATTTAGCTGTTATTCCAAAATATTGGTGCAATAGTATGTAAGACTGAAAGGTAAAGTTTCTTTAAGAACAGACAGAAGGGGAAGAAAATCCTTCATATCAAGGTTTCAAAAAAAAAAATAGCTGAAATTAAGAGGGAGTTGGACCTAAATATTAAAATATTTGGGTAATAATGAAAAGGAAATAGGAAAGATACACTAGTTGGAATCTAAAACAGAGAAAACAGGACTAACTGACATATTGCTCATGACATAATAGGATATTTTAGCTACTTACATATCTCAAACACAGCAGATGCAGATCAAAGACTGTCCATAATGTTTCTGGAAGATTTTGCTCATAGTTCTGAAACAGAAGGTAGGGAAAAGAGTTACAAAGAAGGTTCTACTTTATCACTACATCTGATATCCAGAAGGTGAGGGTTTTATCCCAAGTATGTCAACATCTGAGGATGGATTGCAAATTCTGTAAAGGTGACCAAGAATGATAGAGTTCACAATTCTTAGGAAAAGAGGGAAGGTAAATAGGAAAATAGAAAACATAAAGCTTCAAGTTGTCAGATCATAATGAACTCAACAATTATGTAAACTTCATGGGAAGCATGGGAAAGATAATTCAGGAGAAGTGCCTACTCTAAGAAATGAGGTTACAGCCATAAATTAAAGTTAACCCAAAGAAGAGGAAGGATAAGGTTAGTAAGAACAAAATTATCAACGCTTCATTGTCTTTATACACAAGAAGAAAGCAAATAACAAATGGTGAAAACAAATTGTTATTTAAACAGGTAGAAAATACCATGAAAACATACAGACATGCAAAGGCAAAGTCAAAAAGCTCAAGGTACAAAATGCCATTAAGCAAGCTGAAAGCTACCAGGACACATTAATGACAAATGGAAAGCACTCTCCGAGTACCTGGAACCAAAAAGTCGAAGTGTTATCACATAGACAAAGGGGAAGTTACTAAGAAATAAAACTTGGAAAGCTGAAATGTATTCCAGTTTTCAGCATTCATTTTCACTAAAGAGTTATTTATGAACAAGTGGCCAACACAATAAAATAAGAAAGTAGTATCATAGAGCGTAGGAACCCCTCCACATGCATTTTAAGAATCTGGGAGACAACAAGGATATAAGGTGCAGCCAACATGGATATGTCAAGAACAAATCATGTCAAATCAGCCTCATTACCTCCTGTGTCACAGGAAAAAAAGGTTTAACATGAAGAAAAATATATTAAGACCACATGCAATGAATACTCTCAGGAACTGAATTGCAGAAATGCAGAAGGAAGGACAATTTGTTGGGGTGTAACTCCTAAAAAGAAGGTCTAGGAATTATATAAACTGTTGAATGTGCTAACAGTTTCAAGAAACTACATCATCATCCTGTGAGGATAGCCCAAGGAATATGTGAAATAATGCCTTTCTCTTTTCAGAACTGGAAGAGCCTTGGCTGTAGCATTCTGCCAAGTTTTGAGCTGTCGCCTAAGAAAAAAATATTAATCTCTTCAGTGAAGTTCAGAAGAGAGCAATGAGAGTAATCAGACACCATAACTCAAAAAAGAGCTCAACTGGATAGAAAAGGTAGAACAATCAATGGTCTCAAAGCACGTAGTAGAAATCAAAGAGAAAATGAAATAGCATTTCCTCCTTTCCAGTATAGAAAAAGAAGCATAATGCAGCAAGAGCAAGGTTAGATTTCAGGGCAGACTGCATAAAGAAAGAAAAGGACAGCAAAGCATAGAATAAATTGTCTGGAAGTCTTCATCTTTACAGGTTTCCAGCAAAAGGCCAAATGAATATCTGTCAGAAAGACAATAAGTACACCTAAAGAAGTGGACTAACAGTCCCCTTCCATTTCATTTTCCTTTGACTTTGTTTTACTGAATCTGAACCTCAGCCTCCTACACCTGGTCTGGTAATGAAACAATTTTAAAAACACCTGAGGTTCTACCTCTGCTGTACCTCTAGGTGCAGAGTACAGCTGTTGACAGAACATGTCTCTGGGAGCCTTGCTTAACAGCAAGCTGGTTTGTTCAATAATCAGAATATGAATTTGGATTTTATTCTACTAAAATGTAGAAATTCTACATCTGCTTCCAGTGTTTATTAGTAACATAAGCAAATAGCTGGAAATCATTCACCTTTTCCCCTTGAAGTCCAGTTATTGTCCAGTTCCTGCTGTTTGTCTTTTCCAGGTTTCCACATTTGCTACATTGCCTGTAAACACTAACACCATTAACAACCACCCTAACACAGTAAGAGTATCGGGTGTCTACAGTAGAGTTTGTGTTTAGAATTAATTTTTAATATATGTACATCACTATACAACTTTAATTTTTCAACTTTAACACTTGACAAAGATAGGACTTTGTGAGGATAGAATGGGAAAGTATCTAGACAGATTTATACTTTTATTTCTGCTTTTAGAAAGATGTATGTACATTTCCACTGAAACCACTGGAAATTTGTGATTGGAAATTACACTGGAAATCGTGAACTACCAGAATCATCACCTGTTCCCAAAGAGAAGTTTGGTTTCCTAGGCATCCAACCCTTTGGTGAAATTGTATTGAAATCAGCAGAGCTATTCCTTTGTAAAACTGGACTAACACTGTAGAGTCAAAACAATTCACAAAAAAAAAGGATTTACCAGTAAACAGCAATGCCTGAAACAGCTTCAGTATTAGCAACTCTGACAATTCCATACTCCTCAGCCTGGGTTGAGTAGGATAAGGACAATCATATCTGCATGACATATTATTGGACCATTAAGTAAAAGTGAGGCATCCATCTCTGGCCATCGCTAGAACAGAATATGGAAATCACTGAACCATTATTCTGTTCTGGAACAACTTTTCTTACATGCCCAAGCTCTCAAGCACCTGACCAGAAGACACATGCATACGTACCAATAAACTCATGTGTAAATGTTTGCAGAAGTGGCACAGAAGAAAACCGACAATTTTGATGACAAATTTCAGCTCAACATAGAAGTATGTTTTTGTAAACATAACAAACTGAACCTTCAGTACAAGCTGCTATTACAAGGCATGTCTTCCTGGGGACTTTAAAATAGTTTTTTGATTGTTTACATAAACCAAAGGAAGAAAAAATTATGTTGTTGCAATGTGCTGTAACACGTTGCAGAATGTGTTATTGTGCAATGCTACAGTGTGATCTCAGACTCTTAACGTGAAATTTCTAGTAATACTATTGAAGAGCTTAAGTTTGCATCTTAATTCCAGCTCTAGATGCATTTGATGTTCTTCTGTGGTCAGAAAAGTTTCTGATGTATTGTGGAAACACTATCACAGTTTTGTGATGTCCTGTCAAATATTGTAAGTAGTATCATAAGAGACATCATGCCTAATGGTCGGTGCCTGACAGCAAGAATATACTTATTCATTAGAGAGGTTCTATTAGTGGATTTTTATCGTTTGGGGTATCTGTTGTGAGTAGTCAAAGTGAGAAAAGAACATTTTCATAGTAAAACAGCAATTTCAAAAAAGCAATTTTTTTTCCCACGAGCAAAGCTTTACAATATCATTACCTCTTTTTAAGCTTTTATAATTAACTTGAGGTTATGTAATTTTTTATGTCAGTTCAGATTTCACACAGAAGTATAGAGCTGTTTGTTTGTCAGGGGCATTTCCAGGCATTTCTCCCCTCCCAGTTTTCTCAAAGTTTCAGTAGCCCCCCTCAGAACTTTTACAATAAGATAAAGAGGGAAGAAAATAACCCATGCTGAACAGGTGAAATTTTCAGAAGTAGTTCCTGTTGGGTTCACTCAGCTCACATAGATTAATTGTCCCAAAATGCCTTGGAAAACCAGGAATTCCTTGAAATTCAACAATGCCTTTTACTTAGGTTATTCATTAACATTACAGCAGAAAAAAGTACTCTCTACTCATATTCTCCACATATCTTGATTATTCTTGAATGATGGAAGCAGATTTAAAATTTTCCCAGGAGATAGATAAATCTCCTGGGAACTTCTAAGTGAAGGGAAACAAATGTGCTGTCCACTTAGTCCACAGGCTCACTGAATGTATTTTGCTGAAGCTGAGGGTTTTGCCCAACAAGCGCATCTTAACTCCAAGTGCCACTACCAAGCAAACTTGGCTGCAATTTGTTTCTGTTTTCAGAGGGACATTCATAGCATTGGCTCTTTATGTTGGTGAAAGAAAACAACAGACTGGCTAGATCAATATCTGATTAATGTTGTCATGCAAAACTGTGAGCCTGTGGCAGGTATAAACTGCACTTGCAGAAAGAGAAGTTGTTCCTCTGGGCTTTTAAGTTTCTCTGGAAGTCAAAGCCAGTCTCACTTCTTTTGCCGTTAATGAATCTTAGTAACTATGTAAATCTCATGGTGAAGTAAATGAAATTTCCTACTTTGCTGTTTCACATTCTTTTCTGCACATATAACATTTCTGACTTCTGAAGCAGAACGAAAGATAGTTAGACAATATCACATAGAGATACTTAGTTTTGTTTCCCATCTTTCAGTTGCCGCTGGCTGTGTACTGCTGAAACTGCAGCTTAAAATCAGTTTCAGAAAGCTTTTGTTCAATTTTCATATTTAGATTTTACAAATGTTACAAAATTATTAACAAATTGATTTAAGTTTCCACACAATCTCTGATTATTTTTCTAAGCTCATTTCCCACAGGAATGGAAGATGAAAGTAATAGATGAGGTACTCTTTAAATTGATTTCCACTTTCAGAAAAAAATTTCCAATGAATAAGTTCCAAATGAAAATACAGTGTTACTGTTAAACCCTTGGCTTTAGCTGACATATATGCTTCTAAAGAAATTAAATCAATGGGAAAAGTATCAAGGCCTTATAATTTGGTTATAGAATTTGTCCTCCAGTTCCATTGCATTGTTTCTTACTACAGGTTATCAGTCATCTGTTTACTAGTCAGACACAAGTGAAATAAAATAAAGTAACTTAAAACTAGAAAAATCACAATGCTACCTATCTGAGGATGATTTTTTTCAGCATATTTATCTTTCCTTATCCCCATTTTTTCCCATTACAGATCCTAAATATTTTCAAATATGATTCATGGATTTCCACATGGGAAGATATTTGGGCTTGTATAAAATGTCATTAAGGTCAATAGATGTCCCTGGGCATACTAAATTCTGTCTACATCAAGCTCCTTTTTGGATTAGTTTCTTGGAGAAAATACCAGTATTTTCAACTTCTTACGCCTAGAGCAAGTAATTTATACAAAAGTGGCACAACTACAGGACTGACAACCAAATGCACACAGGAAAGTGGATGTGAACAGCAAATGATTTTGAAAAAAATGGGCATTATGTATCTGCACAACCATGAGTGAAAACAAAATTGGAGTACTGCAGCTCACTGTGATGTCTGGACTTTGAAAGGGAGATTGACAGACTGAAGTGAGATCGCAGAACAACCCCAAATCTTAATTGTGGTACGAACGCAAGGAGAAGGGATAATTGAGGAGACAAGTACATTTACTTCATCAAAAGAGAAGCCTGATACATTATTTAATTAAAGTATTGGAATATCTCCAAGAAAATACAACACCAGCCTTTTTTCATAGTAGAAAAAAATAGTACTTTAAAAAAAAAATGCTTTAACATTCAGGATACTAAATCTACACAAGTTTATATCAAAAATAAAGGCACACATATGTCATTAGGAGAGTCATTAGTAAGTCAACCCTCAACATAAATTACTGAGGTAAAGAACGGTTCTCAATTTCTTGACAACTTCATTTCAAGACTGATTGCCTTTCTTTAAAATTTATTTTAGCCAAACAGAGATGTGGCAGTTTAATGCAAGTATAATTTGAGGAAACTGTGTGGTGTATGATTCTATCATCAGATCAGATGGACATTTCTACCTTTCAGAATGTACAAATCTGCAGAAAGCGCTCAGTAGAAAATCACAGCTGTTATACCTCACTTTTGAAAATTTGTCTTTTAGGCAGATTAATGAGTGATAAGGTATAAATCTAGTAGACATTTCAGAAGAAAAAAAAAAGTTGAATGACATTTGGGATACCAAAAATTAAATAAATTTTAGTGATAATTGAAACATACCATTTTATTCTAGGTACCTAAATAGTACGCTTTTTGTTAATGACTTCTTTTTTCATTTGAAATATATTTTGAAGGAAAAAAGTCATAATGAAGTGTTGGTACAGGAACTGAATTCCCTGAAAGGTTTTGGGGTGACAACAGTGGAGAGGAAGTCAAGCATTTACTCCTCCATTGCATGTGTAGTCACATTCAGTCTCCTTCAGGGCTACTTGAGGGTGACCACCACCATCAGAGAAAGCCTGCTTCAGCTTAGGAGGCATGGTCTGTGGAGAGAGGTAACACTTTTATTAGATCAGCTTGGGTTTGGAGCAAATTCAATCTTCTGTGGAGACTGGCAACAAGAGAGTCAATTAATGCCTGTTGTGATGATGGTTTCTGTGGAGTGGACGAGCAACAGATCACTACTGTGCGCCTCTCAGGTCTCCTTCCCCTCCCACCCTCCTTTTCCCAGTGGTAAACTTCAGGGTAATTGAATTAATGGTCACGCAGCTTAAGTGCCTTCTGTGATGCACGATGGGGCAAGATTAAATTCCCTGTGGATTGCAGGCAATCAAATTCCCAAAATAATTCTCAGGATAGAAATAGCCACATTTTCAGCTTATATTTGTTTAGAAACCATACAGCAGTTTCAGGGTTTAATTGGAGATGCAGATATCCTGACAGATGTTTATCGTTAATGCCAGGCAGACACAGTGGGTTCTGTATTGCTAGTGAAATGGGTGCTAATATGAGCAGGAAGAAAAGCAGACATTTTTTAGAAGTTTATCAGAGTTAATAGTCAACTATTACAGTTCATATGAAATGAAACATTTTCTGATCAATCCATGTTGACATTAAAAGTATCTTGTTTGCTCTTATTTGCTACTGCATAGATATTTTCTTGTGTTTCTTTTAAAAGCTTTTATTTTATTGAAGGCATTATTTTGATTTCATAAGCAACACAGAAATGAGAAAGTCATATTTCTCAGCGGTTTGTTGAAGTCATTCTGTCTAAACGTGGAAAAGCAGCTTAGCCAAACTTTGGCTGGTGTATGTTCACTGACATCAGCAGGGCTCACACCAAGAGCTAATCCTGCCAGATGAATGTGCACAGCACATGCGAACTAGAAAACAATATCTTAGCTGAAAAAAAGTGGCTGTGAGGTCATCTTAAGTGGAATATGCTAACAGTTCCCTTGTTATCCTGCTCCTAGGCACCACTGAGAAAGAGACTTCCCTAAAATCCCATGAATGGAAAGTAACTGTTTTGCCAGCTTGTAAAAGGGCTTTCTCTCACGTTTCTTGTACTGTACTGTACATTCACAAACCACAAAAGAAGAAGAACCAATGAGTTTTCTGCTGTTCAGCAGAACTAGGTTGTTTCTTGTGCTTGTGCTCCAGCTGTGAGGAAATATTACCTCTAAATATGGGCACTGCACACACAGCCACAGGCAGAGACCAGCTAGAGCCCTATCTGCTTCATTTCACAAAAGCTTTGGAAACTCAAGACAGCAGGTGCTGCTAAAAGGGGGCATTAAATATGTGGGGCAATAGCTTAGTGGGGCTGCTGGCTTAAAAGAAAACATCTTAGAAGGTGTACAATATCCAAGAACAATAATTTTCATCCAGATGTTTATAGGCAGAGAGACATAGCTACCCTTTCCGATCTTTATCCTTGGCAAAAGAAAGGATATGAATTCACCTCTCTCAGTTTTCTCCATGGATTTCCAAACCTCTTCATTCATTCCCTTTTTCCCCAGAGAATTTGAAAGAGGGTCATGAGTCCTGAAAACTTAATTGACTGTTCCTCCATTACAAAGAAACCTGCAGGCAAAAAGGCTGCTGAATAAATGCGCTGAAATGAGTGAGATACTTTTGCATCCCTCACAGAGATCCTGGGAGAAGAGGATGGACCAGAGAAAAAGAGAAGGAACTATTTCATAAAATTAAGTGCAGGATAGGCAGAAGTGAAGTATGCTTTATTAAGCATAAAACTGCACCATTGCTATTAGACCTGGTTCAGAAATGCAGAGCTAAATATCTTCCACTACGAGGGAGACCGGTGGTGTAGTTTACTCTGGGGATCATATTCCACAAAGAACAGTAAGATAATACACTTTCCTGGAGGACAGGATATTTTCTAACCCACTGATGCTGTTTTAGTGTATTCAAGAATTCCCATCAGCCTTTTGTCTTTGCTTCACTTCTCCCATGGGACACACTCTCTGACAGGTTGGCCCCCTCTATATAAAAGTCATCCCTATGAATGCTACCTTCACACTTAATCTGAATTCTCTCAAGGAGGAGAATAAAGCTCAGCTTTGCTGTTGGTTTAGGTCACATCATGTTAGGAGAAAAAAGATCAATATAGAATGCAATTCAGAATTTCTTATTTTTTCCAGACACTTCCACCCCCCTTAAAGATGTAAAAAGAAATAACATTAGTCATAATCATAAAAATATTCAATGCTTTAAAAAAACAGGTACCATAGAGCAGGCTTTTTTCTTTAGCAAAATAAGTCTGAATGCTTCTTTTAATTAAACTCTACAGTATGGTATTTTATTTTTTGATTGCTCCAGATTAAAGAATGTGCCCAGTACCAATGTCACAGAGGTCAATAAGAGCCCCTTTCCCCTAAGTCTCATCTCTCACATCCACAGTTCTGAATATTGATACTTTGCAAAGCTCTATTCAAACCAGACATTGAGTTTCACTGACAAAGTGAAAAAAATTTCTGTAACCTCATGTGGGAAGAGTGTGTTTTTCTTTCTCATAGCAGTAGTTCTTGAGGTTGAGAAGAAGCACAATGTGGGTGGCTCACTGAGACACAGAGCTCTCCACTGTCCTCAGCACCTTTGTGCCGTCAGTAGCAGCCACCCATCAGATGTCAGTTTGCGTAGCAATAGGTGTCACGTTAAGAAGGTGGTTTTCCTTGAACCCTTTATATTTTCTCAGCCTGTCAGTTTCCCAAGGAAGACGAGACCCTTGTGTCCAACCAGCCTGTCCACCACCTGCATTTTGACAGCTCACTGTATCGTAGGGTGATTCAACTAACCTATTCAGGGACCCCTGCTGACAGCATCACTGAGTCAAATCCCTTATAACAACTACTCAGATCTCTGGAGACATATACGAAATGAACTTCAGCTGAAGATTTTTATTATACAAAATACAAGTTTGTGACAGAGTAAGGTTCAAAGATTGCCAGTGATAATACACTGACTGCAAAATAAGCCTAAAACAATACACTTAGTAACAGCTAGCATGAGCTACTCATACAATAAAGTTCCTACCCAATAGGCACCCCTTTTGGGGAAGAAGACAGTTTCAGCCCCTCAACTGATCCCAGTTATGATTGAGTCTTCCCTACCTTCTCCCCTCATTTGTGCACTTTTTATACTTCATAGTACATTGCATATTCATTTATCATACACAGGATCGGTTACGAGTTTTTTGCTTCTAATATAAATTAGTACACATCCTGAAATAACACTACTGAAGTTTTTCACTAACCACACATGCTCTCCCAGTGGGATTTTGCCCTCTTCCAGGGGGCTATTTGAGTTGGAGGTCGTGATCTTCCACTACCACAGTTACCTTTGTCCTACTTTTAGCTAAGTTTCTGTTTAGCATTGGGATGGTGGTGTGCATTAATATCACAGTGAGATTATTTTGTCTGAGGAAAGTAATTTCATCACAATGGTTGGCTCAGCAGAGACATCCTCTCACATATTCTTCACATGGCAGCTGCTATGCAGCTTATCAGCTGTGTGGTACCATCAAGTTCCCATTCCTACAGGGAGCACAACAGAGCCTGGCTGTGGGGTCTCCACTCCACTCCTCCCCCCGTTATTCCTACCAGCATATGTTGAGCTGTCAGAGTGCATTGCTTAGGGAGCCATGGTAAAGCAGATTCTGTGCACACCAACCATCCTGAAAGCAATAGCTCTATTTACCATAACAAGCTTTCTGTAATACTACAGCTCTATTAGGTCCCAGTTTTCTCTTAATTCCCCCTGCCCCCAAAAGTAATTTTCCCACATCAGGGCATTGCTATCCTGCTCTGAAGAGGTGACCACAGAGGGGCTGGCAGAGCTCCCTGGGAGCAGTGACACAGGCAGGTGGATAGCAGCCACAGCTGGGTCTCAGACAGTATAGTGACAATGAGATCCAGCATCATCCCAAACTGCATTGTACTGCAGGTTTCATATTCAGAACTCATCCTTTAACTCTTCTTCAGTTCTGTAAGAATGATCTGTGGTATAAACATGACCTAGTAAGTCTATTGTTTTAAGATTATCCATCACAGATGGATTCTTTTTTTTTTAAATAAATGAACAGCAAGTTTTGCTTACCAGCCTAGTGACTACATTAATGGCAGCAAAGCCAAGTAAAGAGGCAATGAAGGTAGTCATAAATATCCACAGTCCTTCCTGAGCGGCTCTTTTTGAAGCCGAAACAAGCAGAGATGACAAGAAATTGTACCATGCCTTCCAGTTTCAAAATAACGAGTACTTTGCCTAAGTCATGACTATAAAGTTCAGAATATAACTAATTATTATGTTTATTAATATGGACATACTGAAGAGCAAATTGAATATTGAAAATACTTTCTGCAAGCTGCAAAAAAATAATTAATTCATCAAGAATTTAAACAATTAAAAAATAGTGCCAGTTCTCATAGAAAGGGCAGCAGTAATTAAGCTCACTAGGAAAGATGGATTTTCAATTTCCACTGCAAGAGATATCGTATAGATGATGTGCTTCACCATTTCCATTAGAAATTTATTCTCCCTATATTTAAGCCCTTTCCCACTTGGGTGTGTGAGAGCACAGTTCTTTCTCCCTCAGTGGACCACCAGAAGACAGAAAAATGCCATTCTGGTGAGGAATTAACTTGCTCCATTGGGAACAAAATGGGCTATTTTGGGAGAATCAAAATAACAAAGATAATTCTACAGCAGCTTCTGCCGAGAAGACCAGGGGAAATCACTCAGAACTCAGGTCGGTGAAGAGTGAAATACTCTGTGAGCCATTAAACCTGAAGATGCTGCAGGTACCCACAATAACATGGGCCAGATTTGGAAAGAGGGTCTTTTTAAAGGGATAAACCCAGAATCATTAATTAAACAATTCAGAAGTCAGGAAGGAGATCATTAGAGCAATGTCTTAATTAAGTGGTCCTGATTCAGAGAATTTGGAATACATTATCTCTCTGAGGATACTAAGGATCTGAGATAAAGACATTATTATAAAAATCACACAAAAATTCAGAGATACTATAATTGTCCCAAGAAAATTTGCTCTAAAACCACATTCACAAATAAGTAAGCTGGAATAATTGCCTCCATTTAGTCCTTATTTATAAGCTGCACTTGGTAGAAAAACCTTTTTATTAGATGTATGACATAAAGCAGCATGATTATTTATATTCTAGTAGAACTATTTTCAGTTCACAGCAACCAGAACAGAAAAACGGTTAATATTTGTCTTGGTTTTTAGTTCAGCATTGTTTTTTCTATATACATATAAGCATATCTGTACAATTAAAAGCCTTTTTAGAACAACTATTAGTAATTTTAAAAAGATGAATAAAGTTTGCGTAATTTTAAGAGCATCAAACGGTTCTTTGGAACTTCAATTCATATTAACCATGTGTATTTTATTGACTAAATGGAGCCATTTCTCTAGATCCTAGATTCTGCACAGATTGACTGTGAGAGATGGCTTTAAGGTGGACTAAATGAACAGCCGAAAACTGTTTACTGTGAAAAAAATACAAAACACACTTTCATTTTTTCTACTAGTTTCAGAGAAAAGTAGCTTTCAGAGGAATTCCCAGAATTTGCTGGTGGTGCAGTCCCACCAGCCCTTTGGTTTGGCAGAAGGGCTCCTGGGAAAGGACCTATTAAAACTTTTCCACAGGCCAGTATGACTCCTGCAAGGCTTGCAGCTGAATTTACGACCTCGGTCATAGCGTGCCGGTGGCTGAGGTCAGCTCTGTGCTCACCAGGCACCACTGCCCAGCCAGAACAGACAGATGGTTATGTGGGGTTGGGTCGCGCAGATGAATTTCATTGTCAATGACAGACACAGTCAATGCAAAATAAGAAATATATCTTTTCTAAAGGAGAAAGTGATTCAGGAAAAAATTGGTTATCTTCTGAAAACTGCTAAATAGCCCATTTCAGGCTCCCAGTTTTATTCTCCCATTTTGTGAAATTTGCAAAATATTATCCTATTTACTGGAAATCAATTGCATGGTGGAAGCAATGTTTTCCCAGACAGGGAAAAAAAAAAAACAAAAAACTTGACAGAATGTTTATCCAGACATAGAACTGTATGAAAGCTCCTCCTCACAATTTGCCATTGTTTGAATTCCCACATACAAGAAGGAACACATGCCTTAAGACTTTCATTTTCAACATCTTCATAAATACTCATGTAATCTAAGATTAATTAATAATGCCGAGCCTGAGTGGCTTATCTTTCTTAGTTTTTGTAGTGTCAGGGGGAGAAGCCACCTCACGCTGGCAGACAGGTAACACGGAGAGGCACATAGATGAACAATAACCATACTGTAGTTGATATACTAAAAACATGTTATGTCAAAGACCTGTGACAACTTAAAACATATTAAATAAATTCCATTTTCAGAAAGCAAATGCTTTATACTTTCTAGAAGGCCTAAAAATTCACTAGATGCCTTTGAAAATCTTAGTAATTTTGTGTATTCTAGACTTCAGTGTAACCATTTATAATGTGCAGAGTATTCATCTCTACAGAACTACAGTAATCTGCAGCTTGGCTTCCAATAACATTAGAGAGATAAGCTATTAACTACATGCTCCGTCTCCTCTTTTCTCTGGAAAATGCCATTTTTTCCACCAGCAAGTAAGCCTTCTCCTACGCTTTTATAAACACACATGTATTTTTTCCTTTCACATATCAACAAGAAAACTTTAAAATCATTACATTAGTACAGTGTTCTCTCTTACTCACCTGGAGAGAGAATTTTGGCAAAGTCTTAGTTATTGACAGCTCAGCATCTACAATACCAACTTAGATAGAGAAATGTAGAAAAAATGTGTGCTTTTTCTGTTAAATCAGAATGGGTATTTCTTGCCATTATTAATTTTTTAAGAAGACACTTAACAGGACAGTTCCTTCCTTCCATAATGATCCTTTCTCTCTTAGGAACATACCTTGATTATTTTTTAACTTCTAGATAATTTTCACTTTTGAAAATGCTTTTTAAATGACAAAGCATTGAAAGAGTAGGTGAGTAATATCACCTTTGTTTTGCAAATAGAAAACCATTATACAAAAAAATTGCACAGCTAATCAAAGGTTTCATATCACAACAGAGAACCCCCATATCCTCATTTCCGGGGCAGTGTTGGAACAGCCTCTGTTTCAAAAGAATCAGAGATTGTGCTTAGACATCAGTTGATATGAAAGCAGGATTATGCATTAAACATCTTCATAAAAGCAAAACACACTCCTCTCTCAAAAACATGAAGTGTAGATAAAAAAAAAAAAAAAAAAGGAAGGAGATTTATCAGATATCCTGAAACTACTGTTCCATGTAGTCCAGAATCCAGACTGCAGTTGATGGCCAAAGGTTCCCTTCTCTGCATCCCACCTGAGGCTCCCAACATGCTCACTGACAGTATGTGATGAAAGGAAGCATACCATGACTTTGAGTGACACATATCTCACGTTTTGAACTTGATAGTGATTCCATATCAGAACTCCCTCTTGCATAGGTGTTACTACTCTTTAGTACTAATCTTTCCTGAGAGAAGCAGTGCATTATAGATTTAGAAAAAATACTAAAATTTAAAATTGTACCTTTAAAAAGTAGAGAAGCAATTGTACTCAACTATTTAATAGAAGTTCAATATTTGAACAGTTTTTGATCGTTTTTATTTTGAATCTATACCAGATAGTCTCTAATCATGGTCTTTATAAGATGTGATAAGTCCTGGCATCTGATATTAAATACAAATTGAATATGTTCCTTCTAGAGGAAGTACTTCTATCTAAAAAATATGCTACATTAAGGCAATGCTCAAACAACAAGCCATATCATAATCTTAAAATAAAATGACACATGGGTTTACTTTCCTAGATCTGACAATAGTTCAACTGCATTTAAATATTCCATTTCAAAATTTAATACTAAAATGCTAATTAAATAGTACAACCGGTTACAAAATAGATCAAATATGAAAGGTTTCAGCCGAGATTGCTATTGTTTCCACTGCAACAACTGACTTATCTGGGCATTTCTGATTACAGTTAAAGCATTTCAGTGACTGTTAAGTGTGCCTAATCTGTTTGTAAAAAAAACCAACAAGCAAACAAAACAAAAACAAACACCAAAAAAACCCAAACCCACAATAAACAAACATATGTAAAAAGCCCCCTCCTAGCAGAAGTGAAATACATAGAAAATTTAATCCATTCAATAGAGGATGAGATTAACACCAATTATAAAAACCTCAAAAAATATTGCAAAATGGAAACTCCAGCTTGTTGGGAATAAACAGATCTTTCTGAAAGACCTACTGTCTCCTTGGAGGAAAATATTCACTGAATACAACTTCAGCATCAAATGTCAGTTGAAGTATTACAGATTCATAGGTTAATAGGCAAATTTTAGGTTAGTCAGCAGGAGAAGTTTGCACTAAAGAGAATTTCTCTCTACATCTTTTGTGAGAATTGGGTAAGAGGAAATTACTACTAAGGACATTTGCAAGGCAACAAGATAAGTAGCAGGACTGAAAGTTTTGGTGAGTGTTGCAAAGTAAGGCTTCACTAAAATATCATTTAATGATTTGCACCTAGAATATCAGACAGTTGTTATTTTCTTGTAGTTTGTTGGTACTTCAGAGAAATAAGCTCCAAGAAGTTTCTCTAGAAGATTTGCACCGGACACATCCAAAAAAAAAGCCTGAGCTATTTGTTGAGAGTGGTATATGGACAGAATTAAGGAGAAGGGGAGGAAAACCATTGTCAGTGAGATACCACTGTCTGCCAGTGCTCCAAAACTGGGAACTGCTGGTGCTTCACACATCCCAATAACCACTAAGGGTTAGCTGTGCTACTTTGGGCAGTGATGGCTGCCAGCACTTGAGCCTTGCCACTCTTGCCCGCTCTCTGGCTGCAGGAACCACAAACCAGCCCACTGATTCATCACGATAGAAATGCCTGGCAATATACCCAGCGCGCTGCAATTTATTCTTTGTGAAATATAGCCTCGAGTACAAAGTTACACATTCTGTTCAGAGTGAATATGCTTTCACATAACTAATGGATACTTGCAAGATTTATTAGAAGGCAGAAAAATGTTCCTTTCTGTATCTTACTGGATATTAAACTTTCTGAGTCCTATATCATGTATAGCAGTTTTCTATTAGCTAAAGAAGCAGGCTGGATGAAATAATGATACATTTTTAACTTCTGTGAGAAAGTTAGGTTCAGGAATCTTGAAATAATGAAATAATGTGAATTAACATATTAATTGTATTAAAAAATCAGTAACACCTTTTCACATTTGGTGTTCACTTGGTGTTGCATCTTCAGGATTAAGAGAAAAATGCATTTGAATTCCACAGTAACTGTCTAATCACCCCATCTTTTGATTAGCTATGCTGACAGAAAACATGCACTCTGTGGACAAGAGCAGAAAAGAAATGCATTAAAAGAAGCAAGCACACACATTTTGCTGGGAAGTATTGAAACAAAAATAAGGCGTGTATCTGGCAACAGGAACCAAACAAGGAAGAAAGAAATAATTTAGCAAAAGGTTCTGGATGGAAACAGTTGTTATGTATAGAAGCTTTTTTATCTGCTCCATGTTTGGAGATGCTATATTTTAGAGGGAAAAGAGACTACACCAGATAAAAGACATAAAGCCAATTTTCCCTCCATTCCCTCAGTGTAAATCCAGACTAACTCATGAAAGATTTGCAGTGGTAGGCTAGCAAACCACATTTGATCTACAAATTAGATGATATAACCTGAGATGAAGAAAGGAAAATGAAGAGATGTAGAGCTAGAGCATGTCCTAAATGACAAAAATTAGTGTTTGATGTAAAATAAAAAACTACCAGCTTTCAATGAGAAATAAATTTTAAGTATCCCCAAATAGAAGCAGCAAGCTATGCAGTACAATTCTGTAGTTTCCCACACAGAGTAACGGGTTATATGACTTTCTAAAGGTTTAAGACAAACAAAAAAAAGGAGCTTAAAACCAAATAATTTAGGAGCAGCACTGTGAAGAAAGTAAGTCTGTCTGTAACTTTATACTTCTTTTTCTACTGAATCTTTATTGATGGCTTTCTTCTAGATTTGTACTGGCACCCCACTTTTTTTCCTCTCTCTCAAAGAGGACACACACACACACAGAGTAAATATATATTTTATTACTCTATAGACAACAATTCTGTGATTATATGTCAGCAGAAAGTGTTCAACACCACATTTAAGACATATAGGTGAAAAATACCTGTACTTATTTCCTAGCAAAAGATACAAAGCCAGGATGCTGAGTAGTCCAAAATATATATTAAGGTATATGCAGAAAGTTCACTTTTGCACTTTCTGAAATATTGTACTGGTTTGCCCCTGGCTCTTATCCAGCTATAAATTATAGTAGCTTATATTGCTGGTTAAAAAAAAAATAAAAAAAAAATAGGCCATACATGTTCTATACTGGATTAGCAGAAATGACAAGCCCTTTAACCAGAAGGGCAGGCAGTTACAGAAAAATACCTACTCTACCCTTTGAACCAGGGCCATTTCCTTGTAAGGGTCATCTGCGTGTCATATCATAGTTTATTGACAGTTTAATATTCAGTTATAGTCCTCAGATTAAGGAAATATTTAGCATTATCAGAAACTCTCCTTGACCTTTCCTTATTATGAAAGATGGAAGAGTCACTTTTGCTGTAAAATTCTAATGAGGTTTATTTTTATGTTGTTGTTACAGAATAAAAACCAAAACGTGGAAAGGCAAAAATGTCCTGGTGGCATTGCACTTTAAGCTGACTTACATTTGTTCATTGAATCTTTGTATTTTCCTGCCCATCTTTATACATGTGTTGTCTTGATATATACTTAGTTTCTAAAGGCCTGGCACTTGTAGAAAGAACAGTAGGGGTTTTGTCTTTAACGGGGCTTTTATTAATAGAGATAAGTGTTGCTATCATTATAACAACTCAATCTTGCATGATTATGTTCAGTGTTAGTCATAAACATTTGTAAATAAGTATTTAAATTAGAGAAATATTCAAATAAATTATTTGACTTTTCATTTAGCCTGGCAAAATCACCTTTTCTTTTATAATAAAATTGTGATATAGAACCATTAGTATAGAATCTTAAAAAAATCAGTATGTCAAATGAAAATAGCTTAGTTTCTATTAAGATTCTTCACATCTACCCAGAAATAACAATAAAAGAAATATTAACATCTCACTGACTGTGGCTTTTATGTTAATTTTTTATGTGTAGCATAATATTCATTATCTATGAATATTTAGATCCAAAATGGGTCATCATCAGATGTTTTGATGAGATATTTTGACATTTGGACATGTTTTGAGACAAGGTTCTGGCTCTACTGCTAGCTGGATATCCTAGGGCATCAGGAGACAAACTGACACAACTCCAGTAGTCTGGGGGAAACTAGCAAATTATTTTGCAACAAAATGAAGATTTTGTTTCAACAGCAGTACAGACTGTTTCTTTTCCTACACAGGTTTTCTGTTGCTCATGAAGTTTTCCTGATACTCGTAGTTGGGATACTACAAGTAAGAGCTAGGACTTCGGTTTGAAACCCTACTGAAAGAATGATGTAGTGATGATGTATGAAAGGTGTTTAAAAGTAATGACAGTCCACATATCTCTTTGTGCATATCCCATCTTTCTAAGTATTTAAATTGACTCACTTTTCAAACTCCTGGAAATATAAATATAAAAATCCCCCTTATTTGTGCTACTATGTATTATATAACTCTGCTTAACCAACCTGAGCTGTGAATTTTTCACTTTACTGGAAGCCACAAACATTCAAAAAGTAAAAGGCCCTAATCTTATGAAATAGTTTTCAAAATATTCAGACATTTTCTTCTTTCCACACTTTACTGCAGCCATGAAAGCTAATTTTTCAAACTTTTGTCCCTAAGTTGAAGAACTAAATATTTTTTGCGGGGAGAAGAAAAAATGAACAAGGTGAGGTTCACATCTTGGGCATCTGATTTTAAAATCTGGATCTCAAAGCGTAAAATACCACTGTTAAAATTGCACCGGTTGATACAATAGACTACCTTCACAACAGCTATTCTTCCCAATTATTAAATTAACAGAGGTTTGTTTGTGTGTTAAATCAAACTGTAAACTCCTTGTTTACATGGCACAGTTCTTTTTCAATACAAATTTGAGTACAGAAGAGGCCCGTTCCTAATTGGAATTCTTCAGCTCTTCTGTAATATAAATAAAAAGCATAATTATAAATGTACTAAGATAAAAAGAAACAAAAGGTCCTGTAAATACCACTGAATGTTTTTATTATCCTGTGGCAGTAAAAGTTCACTGCTCATTTTGTTACAGAGCAATTAAAGGCAGGTACCTTACAAGGCTCAAAGAAAAAGGAGTGAAGACTTCATTGTGTACGTCCTCTTTCAGGAAGCCCTGGACAAAGCCAGGTACCAGACCTGAATTGAAATCTGTCTTGACATATTGTGAAACTTCACAGGACTTAAAGGCAAATGAAATTTTAGTCATAGTGTGCTAATTTTATTGAGGAAATAAGTCATATGAAAACAGCATCTCAATTGTCAAAGACCAGGGCTTAACCAGTTCATGCCTGAGGTGGTGGGTGTCTGTCAGTCAGAAACGTTGAGATTAATCTTTAGACTAGCAAACAGAATCATATATTAGCTACTTCCCCATGACAAGTGAATAAATAAAGCCTTTTGCATACTATACTCACTACAGATAAGACAAATCTGACCATCAGAGAACAGGTATATTGAACATGGCTCTATTAGCTCTTTCCCCTAACATAGCTCTGAAATGCATACTACAGGCAACAGAAGGCATTTATTTATCTTCCAAACAGAAGTCTGTAAAAATGGCAGTTTAGAAGCAGAAAAAAATATGCAAAGAAATTTTCTATCTGGCTAATGTTAATGTATAACCAGCATTTGCTTTATATATATAATGCAGTGAGAAATAAATTAAATGACAGATGGCTTCTCCCTCTCGCCTTGTCTGTTGTAGCATGACTAGACAAACAATCTAAATCATTGCAGATACATGCTATGGAAACACTGTGCAGAGGTAGTTAATTACTCCTGTCAAGGAACAAAACTGCAATTGCATGATTTATTTCAAAATTACAAACACAGTAAACTGAAATAATCATTACTAACATAAAGGTAATTCTGTGTTCATCTCTGGGAGTAATCAATAAATCCATGGATTCAGTAACTGACATCTCTTTATAAGTGAAAAAGAAGTGTCTATGTGAAAAATATTTATAGAAAGTAGGTGAATGTTGCTGACATAAACCAACAGCATTAATAATTATCTTCTATTTTACTAGACCTTTATGCAGGTATACAGAATACAAAGCATATCCTGTTAGGTGAAAAAAAAAAAAAAAAGAGGGAAGAAAATTTAAAACTTCAGAGGCAATCCAAGCATTAATAAATGTTGGCTCTCAAGTCATTTGGGGCAATTACATGGACATATTGTCCTTTCTTATAGTCTGTGTTTTGCTATACCTCTCTCAGAGACAGAGGTGTCACTTACTACAATTAATGCATCTGTTCCCTAGTCATAAAAGAAAAAAAAATAAGCCACCTTCAGAACTGAGGTTAAAAAAAATATCTTACTTCTGGTTGATTTTCTAGTTCAGTACTAATCCTTCCCCTGTGCCGAGGAGTAGGTGCTGTTGGACCCACCTGCATTTCAAGACAATGATGGACCTAGCAGAGCATGTCCTCCTTTTCCCCATGATATCCAGGTGATGTGACTTGCTGGGAGACATGGTACAGACCCCAGTTGGGTTAGAGGAGGAGGGAGGGATGCATAATTTTTTTTTTAACATCTAAGAAAACTCACACTCTGATAAAAATCCAGATGAGAGAGAAATGAGAGAGAAGGCAGAAAAATGCTACATATTGGTCACTCATTCAAGTCAAGATGTCTATCCTAAACATTAAAGTCTCTGTCATTCCTTACAGCCAGAACCCTGCTTGATGTACAGTAATGGAGAAGAAAGGAACCAGTTTGTTTTCTGGATGAGTATTTTCATAAAGACATGGAAATTGAAATAGAAATGGTGAAATATATGGTAAGTATATATTGCTTATGGAGTATTACTTGCCAACCATCTGTGTGTAAATGTAGCCTACAGCATATGTTTTCACCGAACAGGATAAGAATATGTTTCTACAATGGGGTGAATAGTGTTCTATTAGGTACTTTTATGATTACAGCAGGGAGACTTTAAATTGAGAAAAAGACTGTATTAAAGGTAGACAGACTTTACTGTTAGTGCATAATACAAATTATATTCATGTTAGCTACTATGGTTTTAAATGCCAGAGGATCAGGGGAAGAAATTGTTTAGTAAGTAATTTACCTGAGCTTGGTCAGACAACTGTTTCTTAGCAGTCACTGCTATATGTAAAGCAGAGGCAAAAATGATGGTAAACAGAAGCTATGAATCATTTCTGGAGCATGTTCTGCATTTTGCTCGCTAGAGAGAGTTGCTGTCTCCATATGTGCAGACTCCTGATACATAGGCTTACCCAGTCTGGGACTCAGACTCCAACCCACTCCTTGCTACCCAAAGAAATGCACTCACTGCTTTACATAGTGACAAGAAACAAGACACTATGTGCAGGAATCATCACCTCTATTAACTCCATGGTACTGGCTACATCTGTAATCGAAACTCCCTGCCCTATAGTGAAAACCTTCCAACGAATTACGTCAAGATACTAAAGCAACTCTCTCTGTAAGTACAGTTATGTTCCCCTAGGCCAATGAAAATGTCACTTATTGGGAGAACTTTAAAAATAGCATTCAACTCAAAATGACTGTCAGATTTAACTGTAGTTTGGTTTGGTATTGTGAGGAATTATATGCAGGAGAAAAACATGCAGACATGATGGCGATTCCTGTCCTTAAGCACACTTAAAAAGTAACTGCACTTAGAACAGTTATGATCTTGCAGGTAGTGTGCATTTACTAGCAATTAATTTATTCTGGTAATCAAAATATGGGTTATTATTTTACACTTGTAAAAAACTGAAGTGGTTTATTATTTTTTTTTACCTTTGATAATGGATCACTTGAGACTAATTTATTCATCTTTAGAAAGCTGCAACAGAAACCCTGCCACATTTGTGATTATAAGAATACTTAGAACTGAGATAATGATGAAGAAATGGGTCTCCATACAGATTTTACAGAATCCTGCAGCTCTCAGTAGGGCAAATATGTCATCCAAAATGCACCCTACCAAGAAAAAAAATGAACACCATAATGAAAGAGAAAAGAAACAGCTAATTTTCATTTGTAGTCCAAGTGTTAACATTAGCCTCTGCGCAGGACAACACAAGGCAGTAAATCGTTACTGTTGTTCTATTCAAAAAGACAATGGAAGAAAATGAAAGGAAAAAAAAGAGTTCATAAGATTTTTAAGAAGGTAAGTATCATAATCTCATTACAATTTAATGAGTACTGGTCTTTAACTCTTCTTAGAAAAAAAATCTATGGAGCGTAAACATCTCAGACCTAAATTTGTTGAGAGAGCAAGGGAGAATTACAAATATACATAACATTCCTATGATATAATATTTGTGCAATACTAAGTTTGAAACTCTGTCTAATATTCATTTTCATTATACCACAAAATCAATTTCCCTGGGACTGGCCACAGTCTTCTGTCACTGTCTTACATTAAAAAAAATAATTTCATTAAATGAAATTTTGTGTTATTGTCCGAGGTATTTGACACCATTTAATGAAAATGCTTGTATAACTTTGTGGACTCACTAGCTGACCTGTCTTCATTTTCTATGCGTTTTCATACAAAGCCAATCCCTTACAAAAAAAGCAAAAACAAACCCAAACCATCAAATCCAGATCCAAAACAGGCTAATTAATCCCTGCAAATCTAACCAACAGTTAGTATAAAGTTTGTTCTTGCTTTTCTATAATGCTGAAATAATTCTTCTTGCAAAATATTTTCATTAACTCAAGAAAAATTATGCCTCTGTATCAATATAATCATACCTGTAAAAAGGTTTAGTGGAAAGATTTTCCTTTACAGGCTTCCACATCAAGAGTTACCAGAACTACAGTTTTCCTAGCAGAATTATAGGTTTGAGGTAAGCAGGTTTCTCAGATCATCCTTCAGAAGACTCAGGGATGGGTTGGTAAGTACTGAGATAAAGACATGGCATGGACTGAATCTAGAAATCAGTATTTATGTTTAGATATTTTCTTTAATATGTTTTAGAAGTCAACTACTGAAGATGACCGTACAGTGGGCAGAAGGAGTATCTGAGATTCAATTAAGCACAATATGCAAATAACATACATTCTCCTGTGCAAAAAGCATGGCTGTGGGGTCTCCTGTAAGCAGCCAGGCAGCTGTGGGAATTCTCAGTCCCATGCGGGATGTCAGATGGGAGTCGCTGTTGCAGCCCCACACGCTGAGTGAAAGGAAGAAGATACAGGCATGTGCTCATACCTCACTGGGGACTGACTCCTGAGTGTCTCCCACTACAGTGCTCCAAAGATTCGATGGTTTCCTGAGAAACTCTGTCAGAAAAATGGGGAAATAAACATTGCGAGTCAGTTGCGGGGGGATTTGACTTAGTCCTGTCTTCCCTCCCCACCCCTCTCCCCTAACAATAATATATATATATACAAATACAAGCTCATGGAGATTAAGATGTAATCAACAAGCTTAGAAAAACTTTTCTTTGTTTTCCAGAAAGCTGAAGATTTGAGAGTCAGAGATCATGGAAAGCTTTTCCTAAAGTTTAGTTGCAGCTCACTACAGTCCAGAGAGTAGAACTAAAGAAAGTGATGCCTGACTAAGACTAAAGTCCCAGCATTTTCATTCTCTGAAGTGTTTTTTAACATCTAATTTCAAGGAACATGGTGTCTTGTAGCTGCTATAAATGAGTTTCCTGGCTATGATTATGAAATAAGTCAGAATGTAAGCAAGCTCCTTCATAGAGCCTATCTGTACACATGTCAGAGAATGATGTACTCTACTAGAAGCCCTAGGTATCACGTGTATACTGCATGTGCACAAGGAAAACAAAAACACATCTGTGATTTTGGAAGCATATTTTAATATAGAATATAAGAGTGGACTAAAGAATGACTTAATAATCTAAAAAAAAAAAGTAAATACACTACATAGGTGCAATAGGAACGAAATTATATCATACAGAAGATAATAAACATACAGAATAAATTGTCAAAATTGAAAGTCTGGATTTTGCCAGAAGATAGATGAATTTCACATACTAAGTTATTAAGATTTGAAGGGAATATATCAGAAAATTGGAAAGGGTGGATACAGCAGTTCAAAAAAAATACATGAACATGACAGAGAAAAGCTTCAAATCAAGGTTAAAAAAAAAAAAAGAAAATAGAAAAACAGAACATAACTGCCTGTAATGCTGGTATTGCTGTTCTGTGCTTGAAGGGAAAGGCCTGGGGAGTTTCACATTTGAAAATGAGCAAATGAATAAAATCTATGTTTTGATCATAGTGTTTGAAGTCTGAGCCTAAGAAAAACTACCAATTCAAATTCCATATGTTCAAAAAAGGAAGCAGATTACATATTTTATTAATTTACAAGAGAACTTCAATGATACTTAAAAATCTATGAATATGAATATTTTGAAGATGTTATACTTCATGAAAGAATTTAGGAATTAGTCGCAAATATTGCATTTAAGAGAAAAGGAAGATCTCTTGTCATATATAGACGCATAAAAAAAACCTCTACAAAGGTTACCACAAATAAGCATAGCAATGAAATTTGAGACTGGTCAGGAAAGAAAATGAGAGCCCAAAACTTAGGAGGCTATCATGAGCAGTGAAACAAGCAAAAGAATTCTTCAGAATCATCATTAAATAAAGAATAAGGAAAAAACTTAAGACAACTACATTGTAAGGCTGGTTAGAGGCTTAAGATCTCAAAAGTTAAATTAAAACCATGAATTTGATAGGCCAGTGATTTCCAGTGTGGAACCACAGTTAACAGATGCCAATCTTATTATTTAATGCACTAACAAAGGTATTTGAAGTATATAGCAGTAAGTGCCACACAACATCCCTAATTAAATATCAATAGAGCACTACTTGAGACTTATTATATATTAAGCATATACTAACCCTTACAACATACAACTCATTAAGTGGAATAGCTGGCAAGACAATATAGTTTGAAGATTTGGTTGTGTATGAGTGGCAGTTGGGTCATTACAAACACCTCCTTTATAAACACTGTAAAATGCTTTCCAGTTATATTCAGGAGTTATATTTTGAAAGAGTAAATATTATTTCATGGAAAACAATTAGCAGTGCTGTTGAGCATGGCATGCTGATGCTCAGCACTGGGTTGTGATGAGCGAGTCGTACTGAGGGCTCCTGCAACTGCACCACGCTGCCTGGGGCCAGGAGGGACTGACCACCCGAGGCAACCTGCCACCACTCTGCTGCCCTCAGCCACCCTGCAGGGACCTCCACAGCCCATGACCAGCCCCTTGCTTCCATATTGAAATGTAAATGTCTACAAATAAAGACATGGCACTGACAGGCCACTGGAGCAGCAACATAAGAAAATAAAAGAAAGTAGATGCCTGACCTAGAAGCTGGATAGAGTCTTTCCAGTTTAGGAAGATTAGCCAAGTCCCAGAAACAAGGCTTATATTTTTTATGGTCAACATTGCATTTTTTTTTCCTGTAGAAAAATAAGAGATTCGGATTCCCATGGAAATTCACTGAGAAAAAAAGAGAGGATGTAGAATAGAGTCCAGTACTGAGATGTACACCATGAGATACTCAGAAACTGAATTTAAATGCAGAATTAATATGATAATTGGCAATATAAAGTGTATAGAGGGATACACAAGAAGCCTTATCATAGGGACCATTGTGTGAAAGTATATAGCAGCAAATAAACAAATGAGAGTGGAGCATTTAGTAGCAGGGAAAATGAAAATGAGGGACTTCCTCTTAGGACTGCAAAACAGGGAAATTTGCATGATTTCTGGCATACTAATCTCATGCTTGCAGAAAATATAAATAAGTTTGAAACAGTTGCAGGGCACAATATTTTCTTCTGAAGAAAAAAAACTTAAAGCAATTCAGAACAAAACAGAAGTAACCTGTGAACTAAGAAATTATGGCCTTTCATCTCATGTTACACTAGCAGGTCTCAAACTCTGACACACTAGAGGTGCCAGTGCTTTCTTCCTTGAATCCATCCTTTATTATCCTGATGTTTCCTTCTGTCTCTCCCTCTCCTAGACATTTCCTAATTTTGAAAATTGGGAAGGACGAGTTAGTTGCTATTCAGTGAGGGTTTGTAATTGTATAGTTGCACAAATAAAATGCTTTTCATGGTTGCATGGTTTTAACACAGCAGTAGAACACAAAATCATTTAGAACTAGTACACTGCAATCATTGTGGTCCCAAATTTGGTGTGAAGAGCATATTTGTGACCCCATTTCCTTATTAGAACAAAATTAGGATGAGCCATTATCACAGGAGAATAAGTGGTTTATAAAATTTTAAATGAATGGATGAATACCTCTTCATTTTACAATTAGTTTTTTCTATCAGAGGCACAAGCATTTGTCTTTTACAAATAAAACTCATAACATTTTATTAAAAATTAAGTTTAGGTGTCACCTTTGTCATGACTGTAGCCTGATGGCAGCCTCCAGAGTAATATTTCTTTTATGGTATCCTACCGCTCATCTTCTTGGGGCACAGATGAAAGGGTAGACAAGGAGGAAGCAAATGTGGAAAAAAAAGAGGCCAATAATATGCACAAGAAACATTTACCAACTGGCAGAAAGTGCATATTCAAATCAGCCACGGCACCTACATTAAAGGTAATTTTCCAAAAAGACACTCCAGGCAGGAAAAAAAAATTAAAAATCATCTTTTCTAGAACATTACATCACACAGTGTCTCAGTACTTGAAAATCACACATATCCCTGTTTTTGATTCATGAGATCAGTATTATCAATCTGATGCAGTAAAACACCTTTACAAAGATTGCACACACACAATTAAATGGTACACTAGAAATCTCTTGCTGTTACACAAGGATAAAAACAATTATAATTTTCAAGAAACTAGTATAAGGACACAAACTTTCATGCCAACACTCCACCCTCCCACATACTGCATTTCTAAAACATACTCACTCCAGCACTGTGGCTGATAACACTTTCAAAGCCAAAGCTTTGAAAATCCTTCATGTCATCTAGAACACATAAAGTGCAATTCCACTACAATGTTTGAAGACTACATCAATTTTAATTCTAGAATGTATGATTGTCAACAAAACTGGAAGGCTGACATAGCATACCTGTGAAATGTATCTGTGGTAACAGAATGCAAATTGATTTTCAGATGTTAGAGGAATGTAAAAACAAATGCGGTTTTGCCATGAGAAGATTGCCTTTTTTATTTTATGGATCAGTTTTCCCTATTACATTCTGTTTTAAGAACCTAGTTCCCATAGAAGATTTTCTCCTTTAGGTCCCATTCGTAATTTATTGAAGTAATTTGTCATTAACTTCCATGGTGTTTAGACTAGCTGAATTCATTCATTTATTCGCAAAGAACTGCACACTCATGATTACAAAATCATTTGCTTAAAAGTTCTAAAATTAACAGCAAGCAACTTGCTTCCAAAAATCTATTTAAGCCTTTGCAGAAACTAGTTCAAACATTGGCTTATGTAGCATTTGTCATTTCAGATAAATCCTAGGTCAGAAGGTGGGCTGGGAAGAGGGAGCAAGAGATCAAAGGATTGGTGCCTTCCTACCACACTTTTGTTCTCGGTATAGATACCATATGAGTACCATGTGGCATCCTGAAGTTAAAGCCCCCAATCAACAACTCGTAAACTATGGGTACATGAAAGTAAGAGTTGCACCTTCTAATATTTTGTCTTACATATATCTTAAACAGTGTTACACACAGACCCCAAGATGGCAATAATACTGGGTGCGCTTTCTATAGCTTATATTATTATCTCCCTTTTGTTCTTGGAACTCAGGGAGAACAAAATACCTGCATTAAACCCAAATTTATTTTTCATGATTTAGACAAAGCACAAATACGGAAAGGTAAAATTTGCCCCATAAAATATGAAGGTATGTCAGGGATTAATTAGGTCCACTCCCTACCTGCAAAACAGATTATTGTTCACACAGTGATGTTTTTTTAGACATGAGTTTCCCATGATATTATTCAGTGAGCTGTTCAGTGTGGCTGCTATGCTTTTGCCAAAAAGGTTGACTTGGAAATCCAGTTCCCAGATTGAAACAGACAAATAAATGATCCCTTGTTCAGTGATACAGGAATGTCTTTGATTCCCGTAGAAATCTTTCTTTAGTATTTTAACTAATCATTTAAACTAAAATAAACTTATATTTTTACATCAAATGTATCTAATGTTTCATTGATACTATATTGAGTTCATGTGACAAGGTTTTGATAGCGAGGGGCTACAAGGGTGGCTTCTATGAGAAGCTGCTAGAAGGTTCCCCTATGTCCAATAGAGCCAGTGCCAGTCAGCTCCAACACAGACCCACCACTGGCCAAAGCCAAGCCCATCAGTGATGGTGGTAGCACATCTGAGATAATGCATTAAAGAAGGAGAAGCGTACCTTTGCATCTGCAGCCAAGAGAATGAGAACATATGAAAGCAGCCACTCTGTAGACAACAAAGCCAGTGCAGAAGGAGGGGGAGGAGGTGCTCTAGATACAAGAGCAAAGATTCACATGAAGACCATAGTGAGGCAGGCTGTGGCCCTAGAGCCTGTGGAGCTTAATGGTGGGGTAGATATCCACCTGCAGCCCATGGATGCTAACGGTGGAGCAGATATCCACCTGTAGCCCATGAAGGTTAATGGTAGAGCAGATATCCACCTGCAGCCCATGGGGGACCCCATGCTAGAGCAGGTGAACGTCTGAAGAAAATTGTGGCTCTGTGGGGAGCCTGTACTGGAGCAGACTCCTGGCAGGATCTGGGAATATGGAGGATCTGTGGACATGGAGGATAACACAGTGGAGCAGGTTTGCTGGAGGACTTATGACCTCGTGGGGGACCCACGCTGGAGCAGTCAGAAGGACTGCACCCTGTGAGAAGGACCCCAGGCTAGAGCAGGGATAGGGCATGAGGACCCTCCCCTGAGGGGGAAGGAGCAATGGAGACAGGGTGTGATGGACCGATCACAGCTCCATTCCTCGTGTCCCTGTGCTGCTGGGGAGGAGAAGGTAGAGAAATCAGGAAAAAATTTAAGCCAGGGAAGAAGGTAGGGGTGGGGGGAAGGTGTTTTTAAGTTCTGGTTTTATTTCTTGTTATACTACTCTGATTTGGTGGGTGATAGATTAAACTAATTTCCCCAAGTCGAGTCTGTTTTGCCCAAGATGGTAATTAGTGAATGATCTCCCCCTGCCCTTATCTCGACCCACAAACCTTTTGTTGTATTTTCTGTCCCCTGTCCAGCTAAGAAGGGGAGTGATAGAGCAGCTTTAGCCGGCATCTGGCACCCAGCCAGGATCAACCCACCACAGATACAAGCTGTAATACAATATAACTCTGATAAATGAATTTTCATAATACAAATAGAGAGGAAATTATATTAAAAAGTTAAGATAATGGTATGAGCAGATAAAAGGCAAAGGACTGAAACACAAATGGGAAAGGCAGCTTAACTTCTCACCAACAGAACAGCCTCTCCTAGATTTCTCCTGGGAGTTTTGTTGTTGTTCTTTTTAACAAAATTCTTTCTATAGTGTATTCCTGATTAAATGATACATATTGCACTTGAATGCTAAAAAGAAAACTTAGCCAACCAAATATAAGCAACAAAATAAAATCACAATCTGAATCAGAAATTAATTTTCCAGTTGGTCTGCTTGAATATATGTCTTACAGTTTATTGATAAAATGTTTCCCAGTTATCCCAGTTTCCCAGATTTGTAAGACACGCCTGAAATGTAATGTCTTCTTGATCAAATCACCAAAGGATGCTAAATATCGATTTACCATCACTTGAAACCTTTATTTTGTTGGCCTCTAATATTCTATGATGAGGAAAGCTGAAGTACAGCTTTTATTTCATTCATTGTATTATGTATCTATCACCAACATTTTGCAGAAAAGAGTCTAGAAGCTTTTACACTGAAAAAACATTTAACAATGATACAAGAGTTAATAATAATAATAAAATAAAATGAATAAGAAAGGCTGAGTATAACTCATGGGATGACACCAGAGATTATTCTGGGGAAAAAAAAATAGGTTTTTTAAGCTTGCAGGTATTTTGCCTCCATTTTCTGCAGTTGCTCCTAAGATAAAATGGAAGGTGTTTACATTTATGTAACTCAAAAATGCATCAAGACCACAGCCTCAGCTGCAGATACAAGTTATGTGCGTTTTAGGAAAGGGAGTAAAAGATTAGCTTTAATCTAATTTTCCAGTTTTCTAATGCTTACTATGGTAGAAGCCACTACAAACCAAAGCATAACTCAAAACCCCAGAGAAGGTACTTTAATTTTAAACTTGTTTCAAAAATCTCACAGAGCCCTGTGCCAACTGAGGATGGGAAGGACATGACATCCAAACATGTAGCTTTGAGGAAAAAAATATGATTCCTAGAGAAGCATGCTGTTAAGAAAAAGGTCCATTTATAAAGAACCCAAAACTCTTCATAAAACTCTAAAGCTCAAAAAGCCCAGCCTGCCAGCTGTCGGTCTGCTATTTGGGTATCACACATTCATTTGGAGACTGGGATAGTTACGGAGCACATGGAAACTCTCATGGTGTGAACAGCTGTAACTGAGACCATGGTGAGCGCAGGTCTTCACCACAGGATCTGAACATTTCAATTGCTAAGATCCATTAGTACAAACATAGCCCCAGGTGCTCTGCCACCACCTGAAGTTATGGTGCGCGGACAGGAAAAGATTCATGCACAGCTCAGCCTTCTGCCAGGCTCTGAGGGCACCGGGAGACAGAAATAAAGCAGAGAAAAGAGGAAATACTTTGATTTTTGGTTACACTGCAATTCTGTTGCTGTGTATGTTTGAATAATATACTTCCTGTAGTATAATGACCCCCTAGCCTGTTTTTAGCAGTCTGCCTACAATGGAGAATGAGTAACAGGATTAGGAACATCTTTATTACAATTTTATTCCCTCTCTGTGCCTTTCTTCTCAGCACTTTACTGCTTTCCCACTTCTGTCCAGGATAATAAAAGAATGGGATACCTCTCCTGTTATCCAACTATTCAGCTCATACTAAGAAGATAATAAAAGAATTATTCAATGTCCATTTGGAAAATCAATCAAAGTGGTTTTTGATCTATTCTCAAAGGCCTACAAATCAGCTAGAAAAAAAAAAAATTACATAAATCCAGATTCACAGTCCGTTTCAGTAAAATAGGTAGGCATAATTATACATGACTAGATTTTTAAGGGAACTTACACCTTTTAGTAACAGCTATCAAATGAGATTTTCAAAAGTACCTAAGTATCTAATTCTCATTGCTGCTTATCTGCATCTTCACGAGCCTAAGCACTATAAAAAATCCATCCTTTGATCATCATCAAGTGCATAAGGAAACTCTCAAAAGCATGTAAATAGCTGACATATTCATTCAGAGGAACAGAGGTAGGAGGAAGCAGGTAGAACAGAATAAGCAATTCAAAATAACAGATCATTTCATAAATAATCTACATTCTCTATGTGTGTCAGGAAGAAATGGCTCAAGTAAGGATAGGTTATATAATTTTCATTCCCAGAAAAAGTCTTTGGTCTTAGTCTGATTTAGGCAGTCTCCAAAGCACAGTATATTGTAGCTTATATTTTCCACTTTCACTTACCCTGAAGAAAAAGAAAACAGAAAAAAATGGGGTTTCTGATTCCATTTGGTCTCTTCCAGTAAATTTAGGCTACTGCAGTTTATTGTAAGCATCTGGCTAAGAGAGCCAATGATTTCCTTTACATGGCCTTTATGTTATATTCTTAGAGAACGTGTTTATCTCACTCTTCTTTTCCACAGCAGAAATGTTATTTCTTCTCATAAGAGAAGAAATTGTTCTGCCAAAAATTCAAAAACTTATTTTCTGCCAAGAATTCAGCTAACTTTGTTTAAACTCCATTTCTTCTGGAAGACGGAAATATGTCTGTCTTCCAGATACCATTTGAAAATGAGATGCAAATTCCTGCATATTCCTTAAATTTGCAGAAATGAAATTGTGTTTGCCATTGAAAGCATTCAGAAGAAAAATGGAAAGCGAATTGCTTTTAGGTAAAAAAAAAATTTGGATTCTCTTGACTTTGTGTTGTGTAATTATGAAACATTTCTTTCTCAGGATTCATCATGTCTGTTGCATCTGTTTTATTGCTGTAGCCTATAAGAAAAGAGGCTATATTAATTTTCTCTGACACTGAGGTTTTACATTTGTACTTTATTCTCGGCATCTGAAAGCTATTCCTACTTAAAAATAAAGATGCTTTTGTCTAGTCTTTATGTAGACAAACAAGCACCTTGACCAGAAGTGCAGTTTCTGCATTTCCTGTGCTCTAAGGAATACAGGATGATTCACCCTTGTCATCTTCAGGAAAAAAACATGAACAGGCTTTTTTCAATAATTATTTGATAGAGTATAAATGCAACAGTAAAGTGTCTGTCACATGAGCTGGTATGGCTGCAGAACTCTGTTCCACAGAGTTCATTTCCAAAAAAACATTTGCATTGCTCGAGGTCTTGAATAATATATAGAGAGCACAAACTACCTTTAAAGATTCATCTGCATTACGTATTTAGAATAGCTTACTAACTGACCAATACCTCTAGCTTCCTCACTGGTGAAGTCAAAATCAACAGTATTTCTATCTAATCAAAAATTCAACATAACTGATGCAAATTAGCATGCATTTTCTCATTTCAACAGGTGACGAAATATAGGGAAAATGTTGTCTTTACCTGAATTCAGTATCATTTGAGGCAAAACACAGCTAAACTCATGGCAGTGTGCTAGAAAAAGGAAGAAAATAAAAAGTATGTTTAATTGTTTGCATCAACAAAGTTCTTATTTAATTTGTATCCTTATCATGGAACTCTAATGTTTTGTTTTATGCCACCTGGATTCTGATTTTGCTTGGCTAACAGATTTTCTGGCTGTGTAAGGGAAAGAAATTACTTTTTAATAATAATATGTAGAAATTATGGTTAGGCTGGGTAGACAACAGAAAATGAAGAGAGAAAATGTCTGAACTCTCTCAGTTACATATATATATATATAAATAAATATATAAAAATATATACATATAAAAGGTATAGAAGCCTTTTAACTACTCACATTCACAACATGAATTCCAGACTTCAGCTTCCTGGTGCATAAATCAAAATGAAAGCTGGATTCAGTTGCTTACCTATGAGCATCTATTGCCATATGGGACATCCTGAAACGTCAGCATGAGGTTGGCAGATACCGTGCAGCACCTGTGGGAAACTGCCTCCCTCCTGGAGGAGTAGCTGGACACCCAGCAGCAGACCCCAGGGAACCTCAGAGGGCAGTAGACAGCTATGCTCAAGTGACTGAACAAAGTTTCAGGAGTCTTCAATGCTGGCAAATGCTACAGTCTTTCCCTTCTGACAGGAAAATACAGCAATACATCCAACTTGGGGAAAAAACCCTGAAAGTCATGCCAAAGCTTCAGTGGTGTCAGAGGAGGCAAAAGAACCTTATAGATGGGTGGGATTTTTCTGAAACTAAATGAAAACTTCTAAAAAGTTACCCAACAGAAAGAATGTTTAATGAAATTTTGAAGTTTCTGATACAATCTATAGTAAATTATAGAATCAGTTTTGATTTTGGAAATACGTCAGGAAAGATAGAAAAAAGATTGGGAATAATATAACCCTCAGATAAATAAGGTTAGCCTTAAGGAATGAATAAAACACTTTTCTTGGGTAGACAGAAGAACAGAAATTCTACATTTCCTACATTTAATTCTATGATGGTATATGCAACATTTTTACCTAAAACAAATCAGTGATAAAATATGTCGTGTTCAGCTTCATCTCTAAACTGCCTCTTTAAAAAAAAAATCACTTTTTTTTATGAGATCATCCAAGCCTGATCTAAAGGCTTAAACTTAGAAATTGATGGTAAAGACACTAAACCATTTGTTCCTTCTGCTTATAATGGGATGATACATTCCATTGTTATAGGATTAGTAGAATTAGTAATGGATTAGTAATAGTAGAATTAGTAATGAATCTGTAATTGAGGAATGTTTTTAAACATTTGTTGCCATATTTAAATCACTGATTCTCTGAAGATGCTGTCTCTGATACTGACTATGCAAAGCTTGTGCTGAGGCTATAAGAAAGAGACAAATAGAAAGCCATATTTATATATCATTGTACATGAAGCTTCCTCAGTAACTACTTTACATGTTTTACAATCCAAATTTAGCAGTTTCTCCCATCTTTTGGTCTTTACCAAAGCTTAAAATACAAAATAGAATGAAGTTATTATTTTCCAATTTTTGAAAAACCTAAAAATATTAGTTGAGATTACTATTATTGTCTGAGATATTATTATAAACACAAGTAAAAACAAATTAAAGCTAACCATTCATCTAAATCATCATCATTATGGACTTATTTTCAAGACTGTAAAATGACTTCTGCATTAAATTGTCAAAAGTTTGAACTGGAAAATAATTTACTACAAACTGATAAAAATTCTGGGGAAGAATTAAATGTCTAGATGTGCACTGCCACCAGAGGATAAATCACAGAATCTGCATGGATTTTAAAAACAGCAGGGGAAAATAACCAGAAAAAAATTCTCCAGAATACATGACACTTTGCAGCAATAGTATACCTAAATTAATCTGACAGATAAGTGTTACCAGCGCTAGCACACACTAGCACAAATTATCTGAAACTATTTTTTTTTTCTTACAGCTGAACTAAAAAAGATGCTGACAAATAGAAATAGATCAGCTAAAGTGACATTCTGGGGCAAATTAATTCATAAGATGTCTTTAAATAGAAAATAAATTCATTTAAGGGACAAAAAAACCCTTCTTTCCAGTGCTTGTGGTACCTTGCCAACCTTTTCTGCTTAAATTGCTTTTAGTGTCTGACTAATTGATAGTCAGGGGCAAAATTTGAGAGTCTCATGCTCTGTCTTGCCAATTCAAGGCATATATAAAATGTTGATTCGAACAGAATAAACCACCACATTTTACATTAGAAAGATGTCACAGTCCTAGGCCATTTCTAATAAATAACTCCAGCACTTACAATGAAAGGGGAACAACGGCGTAATAACAATTTGTCTGGCATCAGTCTGTTCAAAATTCCTTCACGGGCGTGCAAAGAGGGAAGTCTGCGGCAGGGTCCCCCAGGAGGCATTGGCATGTTTCATTATGACAGTCCTTGGCAGCTCATCAGTTCTACTGAGGAAGTGATAGGCTCCTTCCAGCAACCAAACTAATTTGTCTCCTATTCCAGCTTTTAGATTCTCCACCCTCTGGCCTTGTTCTTTTCTCTCCCAAGCAACCAAGGCAAACAATACCATTCCGACTAGACTGGGCTATCCAAACCAACCCGAAGCAAAGGGCCAGAAGTGTGCCATGCCCAGCATCGCCTGCTGTGCTACTGGCTACCCAAGGACGTGAAGGGAAGAAGGATGGGAACCACTTTCCCTTGATAATTAAAGATTTTTCACTAAACTGGATAAACATTTGTCAAACGGTTTTAGAGGAAAGCATATGCCTGACAGACTTTTTTTAAGGTTGTTCTCTTTTAATGAAATCTGCCTCTCCTTAAATTCATTCAGATCACTTTCCAGCCTCTCAGCACAACAAGCTTTGAGTTGCCTTCAGAACACTGCTTCATGAATGAACCTTGATATCTTTCTTCATTTAAATTTTGATCAGTCTCAGTATCATTTCTGTGATGCTTCCTTAGAGGCTGTTCTGAATCAAATTACATTGATTTATTTCTACTTGATATTATGTATGCAGGTGCAATTAAGCCATAACACTCTTAAGTTTCCATACCGCAATAAGAAACTTGGCAGAAGTAATGCTTCACTGGCCTTGCTACAATGGAAACTGCCCGCTTTTCGTGGAACAAAACCCCTGAGAATGCCCCTTGAGAACTGTTTGAAAGTCAAAACATTCCTGTCAAAAAAGGAATGAATCCTGTTTTCCTTAGTAGGATATAGAAGCTTAGTACCTGGGATAACTCATTCATGGCAAAATCCTTGTTTCAAAAAAACCAGTAACAACTGCTTGTCCCCAAGACTTGAATTTTATTCAAGTTATTTGTATGTTCTCTTTTTCTTCTGATTAATTTTCACAGATTATTTTAAAAATAGCTATTTATACCCAAATATTATACATATAACTGCAAGAAATGCTACAGTTGTAACTCATGCAAGAATACTAGTCACTTCATAATTGTTGCTGGAAGTAGCTAATGGGCTCAATGAAAGTGATGGAGACTGTACAGTAGATCACATCTTACTTCTGTGATCTGGGAATGACAGCTTTTGTGTCAGTACTAAACCTTTCTGTCACTGTAACACATTAGGGTTTATATGTCGTTTGACTGCATCTCTTGTAACTGTACTAAATATATTCACTGATAAACGTCTGGACTCTGTCAAGAAGAGAATTGGACAAAGAAATGATTAAAATTCACAGTTAGGTAGTGTTTAATTTTAATCTATCAGTCTAGTTGCAGCCAACTGCATAATTAACTTTGACCAAAGAGAGGATGATGAAGCTTAGCTTGAATCCTGGCTTGAGAAAGAAATGTGATTCTGCACTCAGGCGAAGGATTTTCTGCCAAAATAAGATCACCAAAATGACATTCCCAGGACTACCTTTCTCTAGGCACCCCAATGATCAAGGAAGCAGACACAACTGGTAGATAGAATCACAGAATGAAAGAATCACAGAACCATTTAGGTTGGAAAAGACGTTTGAGATCGTCAAGTCCAACTGTTCACCCAGGACTGCCAAGTCCATCACTAAACCGTGTCACTAAGCACTGCACCTACACAATTTTAAATACCTCCAGGGATGACAATTCCACCACCTCCCTGGGAAGCCTGTTGCAATGCTTGACCACCCTTTCAGTGAAGATTTTTTTCCTAATATCCAGTCTAAACCACCCTTGGTATAACTTGAGGACATTTCCTCTTGTCCTGTTCCTAGTTATCTGGGAGAAGAGATACCCTCACCTGCCTACAACCTCCTTTCAAGGAGCTGTAAAGAGCAATAAGATTCCCCCTGAGTCTCCTCTTCTCAAGTCTAAATACCCCCAGTTCCTTCAGCTGCTCCTCATAAGACTTGTTCTCTAGATCTTTCACCAGCTTCGTTGTCCTTCCCTGGACATCCTCCAGCACCTCTACATCTTCTTGTAGTGAGGGGCCCAAAACTGAACACGATATTCAAGGTGTGGCCTCACCAGTGTTGACCAAGTACAGGGGGGCAATCACTTCCTTAGTCCTGCTGGCCACACTGTTTCAGATACAAGCCAGGATGCTGTTGGCCGCCTTAGCCACCTGGGCACACTGCTGGCTCATGTTCAGCCGGCTGTCAGCCAGCACCCCCAGGTCCTTTTCTGCCAGGCAGCTTTCCAGCCACTCTTCCCCAAGCCTGTAGCACTGTGTTGGCTTGTTGTGACCCAAGTGTAGGACCTGGAACGTCTCCATGTAAAATCTCATACAATTGGCCTCAGCCTATCAGTCCAGCCTCTCCAGATCTCTCAAGCAGATCAACACTCCCTCCAACTTGGTGTCATCTGCAAATTTACTGAGTGGGCACTCAATCTCCTCTTCCATATCATCAATAAAGATATTAAATGGGACTGACTAGCGTCTGTAACAACTGAAAAAGGAAACAGAAGAGTATGATTTACCATGCCTGGTTGAGAATTGAGCAACACTTTACCCCACCCAAAAAAATCTCCTGTTAAAAACTATTTTGAATTACATGGATTTTTAAAACCTCAGCTAAAGCATAGAACCTACCAACCGTTATTATCAATGCTTTTATTTTTCTTTTTTTCTCCCTAAATAACAGTCTTATAGATACAGCTCTCTGCTGCTGAGAGCTGCCCAAGTCCACGTGAATGCCACAGTCATTAATCATGAATATGACAGCAAAGCTCCTTGGAGCATGGATTGTACCTTCCTCTGTATGCAATGCAGACATTCAATGGATAATAGACAGTATCACAAATCCTAAGTCTTTCTACTCTCTATAAAACCGTTCCACATATAAATGTTGCCTAATAATCATCAATCGATCATTTAATTATTATCTTTTTAATTTGTGCAGATGTACTTTTACCTTTTACTATAGGGTCTTTCTGGCTGGAATTTTTTAAGGAATTCTGAAAATTAGACACTTACCTCTCTGAACTTTGAAATCTCAGCTGAAAAAAAATTGTAGTCATTTGCAGAAAATATTCTTCACCAGTAGTTCATTTCTTTCTGTACTAGCATCCTGCTACTCTGCTGCACTCTCAATGCAGCAACAGCTTGCCCTAATAGAGAAAAACACTCAAAAAGGAAAGATATGTCAGAAACAGAAACAGCAGCAGCAGCTTAGCTCACACAAAGCTGCATGCTTTGAGATAAATGCTTTTATTGCCCACAGGCCTGTGCTGAGAACTATACACTACCCTTCACCCTCACTATGGTAGTACCATTCTTAATTATTGGAAACTCACCATCATTAGGGGGAGTCTTGGTCTTTGCATTCTTTTCTAAAGATCATATCTTTTTTAAGACATTTGCTAATTTAACCATAATTTCTTATCTTTGATGCTTCATTTTAAATTCAAATAATATAGATGTCTAAAATGCCTCAAGATTCAAAATATTGGTCTGTGTTTATAAACAGTATAATGGTCTCCAGCTTTTGTCTTCTTTGAAAAATGTGACAAACCTTAACATGATGAGAGGGAGATAGATAGAATGTAATGACATGATCCAAGCAGCGATGGGAAAGTAATAGGGTTTTGTACTTACTATCAGTGACCCAATTTGAAGGGAAAGTTCTCATTAAATGTATGGATCTGGTTAGAGTATTTTGGCAGAAAGGGGAGATAAAATAAAAAAAAAAAAAAAAAATCTCAGAGCATTTTGGTTATACAGAGTGCATCAAAACACTGAGAAACAAAAGTGAAACAATCTTACTTGTTCACAGTTATGTAGAATCTCCATATGCAGATAGTTGTCAAGACAGGATTTACATATAGGATTATATCACATCCTTTCAGATCTCAGTTTTTTAGCATAAAAGTCTCTAGCTGTCCTTACAACTCATGTAGATTTGGTTATATAAACTGATCTCCAGTCACCTGTTTTCTACAGTGAATTTCTGCATTTTAAGAACAAAAATAAATGCAGCTCTTGCAAAAAATATAAAGCTATAAAATATGCAGTAATCTCTTTGTAGCTTACTCAACTCTTGATCAAAACATGCTATGTACCATATCCCAAATCTCATCAAACATCCAACCTTGTTAAAACTAAAACCAGAGAGACAGCAACAGCAGTACTCTAAGAGATCTGAGTTGTTTCACAGGATGTTCTGGCAGCTCAGCTGAAGGGACAAGGGCCATCTACTGCCATGGAATTAAAGGCAACTAAACAAAATTTCACTCTGCATCAGCACTTTCTTCATTTACTACCAGGAAGACTGAAAGCAATTCAAAAAGTTTAAAATTGTATTTGGAATGGTCTCAATCTAGCCTTTCTTTTGAAATAATTGCTTCTTTATTTCTGTATTGAAAATGAATTCTGAATGAACATGACAACAATCACTGAACATCTTGTCAAATATTTAGGACTTTAGGATGAGGAGAAGCTCTATAGCTCTTCTCAGATTCTGGGATCATTTTCCATCTCTCTCACAAACTTCCCCATGACAGTTTTGACCAGTCATTTAGGTCTCTACTCACTTCATCCTTATGTGGTCTTTTTAATCAGGGCTATTAGCTCTACTTGTCCTCATTTAACCAACATAAAATGTAGGTAATAAAATAGGCTTTCTCCCTCAGATGCATTCTCTGACTGTATGAAATGTTATCAGGGAAAGAATCTTCTCTGATACCACACTGTTACGGTGCAACATACTCATCTAAAAAGTCAACAGTGGAGATTCATCTGATGTGTCAGCAGTCTCTAGCTGTGCCAATCCAAACTTCTATGACCAGTGCGCAAAGCACTGGATCATGTAAAATCTTATTGGATCCCTAATTAAAATGCTATAATAAAGCATTTGAAAGTACTTGGATTAAGGAATTTGTAAGAGACTTCCATGCATTACCAATAGCTTTGCATCATCAGGAAAAATAAACTGCCTTCTCAATGTAATTACAGTCCTATCATTTAAACCTTTCCTGGTTTTTAATTTATCTCCTTTGTCAATCTATCTCTATCAAGTCATCACTTCCCATAACCTCCCAGTACCCAGGCCTGCAACCCGTGAGTTATATACTTCTCCAACAGACAAGCTGTAACAACCATCTGATCTTTGCCTTTTCATTGCTTTGTTCTCCTAGATTAGAGTGCAGTAAACATCCAAACCTTGACAAATAGCTCCCCAACATATTAACACAACATGCATCTTGTTCTCACTGAGGTACTCAAAAAAATGTTTTTAATCTTCCTGGCTTGGCCAAACCATGCCCTACTTTAATTCTCCCACTGGTAACACTCTTATAAACTTGATACTGTTCCCTCGTTTTTAGGATCTTGAATATTTTAAGACTTGCCTACATTTCCACTCTTGCCTCTTCTTCAACTATTTGACCTTTCCGTAATCTCACAGCATCCAAAACCTCCTGTCTTCTGCAGCTGACATGCCATCACTCTTGATTTCTTAAAAAAAGTCACAGTTCTAACAGAAAATCATATAAAAACGAAAGTATTATTAGCATTAGACACATAGGCACATTTTAACCTGCACAAACGTGCACAAAAATTAATCAGATGACCATATGATCTTATTTAACTCCTTTCCATGAACCCAAACCTCATTTTAATTTTTTTTTCTTGTACCAAATCTAAATTCAGCTTTGCAGTTCTTTTAAAGAAAGAATCACATCTAAATAGCTGCTTTGTGGACTTCTCTGAAAAGAGAAAGCTGTTTGCAAAATATAGCTAACCATATCCAGATTAGAAAAAATGCATTAGAAAGTGATTACTGTATGGAACAGATATCTAGGAAAAGAATACTTTCCATACATTCTCCCCGTCTGGAAATCTTCAGGTTGATTTTGGTACCCTTATTAAAAGCAAGTATTTCAATCTGCACTTCACATGTTGCAGGTTACACAAGGAATTACACTACCTAATAGCTGATTGTGTCTTTTACTTAGAAATCTTCTAATGTTTATTTCCTCTCAAAATACATGCAGTATGCCAGTCCACATATAGCAGCTTTGGTCATGACCAGTTCAAGGAAATAACAAACTAGCAATCGATTAAAAGTAATAGATAGATTTCAATGCAACTCACCATGCATAAGATACATAGAACTTCTTTGAACTTGATAAAAAGACTAATTTATTTCTGTCTTTGGATAAGAACATCAAATGCTTATTAATGCCATAGCTATTTCAAATACATGAATTCAGTGGGGTTTTCTTTATAAATAGCTCTTGCAGAGTGAAGTCTTTAACTGCTGCTGGCAGTGGAAGAATTTTCAGCAACAAAATCAGCTGGTTATATCTAGGGGAGAGAGTTTTCAAAGTAGTTGGCTTCAGGACTAACCTCAGACTTAATTCTGTAAATTTTATTCTATTTGAAGATTTAGTCTCTCCTTTCCATTGGTAAAATAAATGGAAACATATATCAAGCTTGTACTAAATATCTTTCTTATTATTCTTGAATCCAATATCTAGAGAAAAGGCAAACTATAGATTTCTGAAGGTTATTCAAACCTTGTTCGTGAGTTCTGAGCTGTTCTGTTGGTTGTTTTTTTTTTTTTAGTTTCCAAGCTGAGTTTTGTCAGACAGGTACAAGTGGATAATGTGAATAACAGATAGTGGTTTCTTCTGGTACAAAAGAAAATAAATTCCCTCCCTCCTGTGTGGTGTTTCCAATTTATTGAAACAAACAACAGACTTCTATAAACTTTATTTTGCAGCACGTTTTTCCAGTGCCATAAACCATCAAATCAGAGAAAATACAAACACTGTACACATCTTTTAATGTCTTTCATTAAAACAACAATAACAATTATATTTTGTATCAGCTTTGCAAGGTGGCTTTTACCAGACCCAATGTTCCAGCATGTAATTATGCTATTCAGTTTTCAGTTTTCTTTCCTTTTCCTTTAAAGCACTTGCAAAAACAACACCAAGGGAATTTCACAGCTGATGAAATCTTGGCCCTAAGACGGTGAATCACTGAACTCCCACTGATTTCAGCAGGGCCCAGAATCTCATTAATGCCTTTCAAAAACTACTATCCTATTAAATTAAATAGAAAAAGGTACATTTAGTCAATTACGCTTTTCCAAAATCTTCAGAGAAGCACAGCTCCTGACTTTCATTTCTCAAAGGCTCAGAGAGACAGGTCCTTGAAGGGCTCCGATCAATGGCAGAATCCACATTACCTCCCCTGCTTTTAGGGAGGAATGGCAATATTTTTCATAATAATAGGCCTAAACCTGTTATTTCATTCAGGATTGTGCAAATAGTTCACTTTAAAAGAAAATAAAATATTCCAGAAGCTATCAAAGAATGTTTTTAGAGTTCTATAAATAATGAACTTTATGGTACAAACAGCTTCACCCCTAAAAAGTCAAAACAGTGTTAAATCCATTTGCAGTTCTTAGCAAAAAGTAGTGAATATATCAAGCCGAACCTTCTTCTGAAAAATTAGAATATATGTATTGTCCTCCAGATTCATACCTTAAGCACCTGAGACCTCAGCTTCTGAAATTAGACTCCCTCTTCGCAGATAAAATCCCAGAGAATCAGCCACTGTATTTTCGATTGTGTTTAACAGAGACAGGTTGTCCATGCAAGAAATATTTTCTCATGTTATTTCTTTCCTAAAAATCAAGAACAGTCGAAATATTAAGGGGAAATATTTATGGAGTGTATCATCAGTACAATACAGTGTAGTGAGCATCATCATCATCATCATAATAATAACCAACTCTAAACCAACAACAAAACAAACAAACAACAAAAAAAACCAACCGCAAAACCAAAATTAGCTGGAGGCCTAAAATAAACTCACGTGGCTAAATCCAGCCCTGTGCATAGCTGTGCTGGGGCATGGTGATGTTATGCAGAGCTCTTCACCTCTAGTGCACCCATAGAACATAGCGACAAGCCAAATTTCCTACCTGTCCAGAAGCATGCAAGTGCACTAGAGGGTAGTAAGAGCAAAGGTTAACTCTGTGTGCCACTAAAGGAAATGATGTTGCTTTGCTACTGCCTAGGTAGCATGACTATCCCACTTCTAGCATGTTCTTTACCATGTGAAGCAAATATTCACTTCTTTTTCCACTGAAGAAGAAATTACTTCGGTGTTGTGCACCTTTGCTCCTCCATGACATTGATTTTCTCACTCTGAGCCCTTCTGCCTATAAAGAAAAGGAAGACTCCTCCTGGTCATAGTGTGAGCAGCCGCTGCTCGGTGCCACTCTCTGTTCCTCAGCACATTAACTCTATGTGCAAAGCATATCTCACAAATGAAGACTGGATTTCACTCCCTTGTGCTCAGGCTCCTGCTAAAATCCTCCACCGCATAGGTGCCTTCACCTTAGCGCTGACATATGCCCAAGGGCTCCTTTTCTATTGCTCAGCCACTGCCCTGGCCTCTGGCACTGCTTCTTTCTTCAAAGTACAGTAACCATAAAGCAAAATTACCTTTTCCTGACTATGAATTTAGGATGCCATTCTCATCCAGCTCTTACTGTTGATCATTTTGTTGAGGCAGTTATTAAGACTCATAACTAAAATAATTTTAAAATATTACATAAAACAATACATGCTGATGGATACCAAAACGCTATCCAAATACCCTTCCTAATTAAATGTTGTCAATGTATATGCCGCTGTTAATTGTTAATATCTTTATGTAGGTGATAAGACAATACATAAAACTGTTAAGTACTTGCTGTACTGGCAAAATAAATTACTTAGCCAGAGATAAACCCCAGGCATTCAAGAACTTGTCAAGGCCTTGTCTAACTATCACACAAATGTATTCTCATGAAGTAGAAGAGTACTTTGGAGGAACACAGTAAATAACTTGTGGTCGCAAAGCAAACCTCTCTATGCTTTCCTACTGAATTCTGTCATTAGTTGTGGAGAAAAAAAAATGCTGCTAAAAAGAAACTTCCCAGTATTTGCTTTTCAGTTCATGAACTTTTTATCCAATATGTTGTTGTTGTCATTGAATCATTAATTATGTGGAGCTGCATGTAGTTTTGCATTCATAATTTTACCTGTTCTGAATAGGTTACAAGGGTCAAAAGCTTTTTTTTTTTTTCTTTCATTTTTGGGTTTTTTTTTGTTTTGTTTTTCAAAGTCTCCTAAAAACAAACAGCCTATGAGATAAGGCTGTACACAACATTTGATGTATTACAACTCACTGGTATCTGACAACCCTTACTCCCTGGTGATGCAATCCTTTCCTAATAATTTAGTCTCAGTCTATTAAAAGACAGTTAAAGATAATGCATCTAGGCAAGTGGTGAAGGATGTCCAGAACCGTACTTGTAGAAAGGTTATCAAAACACAATTCTCGAAAAAGAAGTGTGATATTGATTTTTTAATTATTTCAGACAATTATATAGATTTTTTTAAAGGATTGAACATAACTAGAAGAAACTGGAGATGCATTTCCCCTTTGCTACTTCATGTCATAGTAGTAGATTTTTTAAATATATTTATGGCTAAGTAATGAACATAGCTATCTGTTCAGAAGTCATCTTATGATATCTAGAATCTTGATAGACACTCAAATCTGTTTCTGTTTTGGATGTTACTAGATTCCATATTCCACACAAATCCTGATGAATGATTATTTTCACACTATGCATAAATTAACACAAAGTAGTCTTGGAAGCTTTTATTCTGTGCTGCTGCTATCATCTGGGTTTTCCGTTATAAGCTGGCCACAGAGTAAAATAGGACCTTTGATAGCATTCTGCTTCAGGAAACATTTCTGATGAAGTAGGTTAGGTTGCCATTCAGAATCTGGAAATCAGGGGAACTTAGAGCATGTTTACCTTTTTATTTGGCTAAGGATGGATTTTAAAAGTGGTTTGCCTAATTAAGATACATGGATCCTGAGGGCATTTTACAAACTGTTAAATAGAAACTACTTACTAGGACATCTGGTGTAATAACTGTCTGCCTATCTATATAGTCCCCGTGACAACAAGGCAAGATGCAGGGGACAAGTACTTCACAAGACAGATCAACTGAACACACACAGCACTGGAACTTGGCAAAAATAAAGTATTAAAGCAGGTATTGTACTTAAAAAATGTTACTTTCTAAATTTCCACACAGGGAATAAAGGGGAATGGAGTCAGGAACAGGGAAACCCTTAGGCTGTCCCTAGTATTTCCAAAAATTATTTGATATTTTTAACATTCACCTGCACATCTGCTCCTTGTAGACTATCCCTAGTTTTCAGGCTTAGAATAGTAGAATATATCATTCTTCTCCCCTGCAGTGTAATTTCAATATCCGTTTTACCTGATGCCATAGCCAAGATGGCAGTACAAGATAATTCAAGAAAAATTATTGGCTACACATTAGCATTTTAGGAATCATGGTTATTGCTGCAGATGCAAATTTGAAGTACACATCAAAGTGCTAGAAGGCCAGTGCTGCTGAGTAAATCTCAGAGGTGACAGAGGTACTGCCCCCTCCCCTTTTTCTCTAACCACATTGGTCAGCTTCTCTGTCAGGCTCCAAATGCAGCTTTTTCAAAATGGACACTGCTCTGATATGTGATATGATCTGCATGGAAAGGCTTTTTACAGTCAGCTGCATCTCCTTGCCCTACAAACTGACATATGGCTACAGAAACAGCCATTGGTTTCAGCCCGTAATGGCCATAGCCAGACGTGCTTCAGGAAGCAAGAGGTCTGCATACACATCCCACGGCTTGTTGCTATCTAGTACCTACCGGGCAAAGCAATGATTTCAAGCCGGTGGGTTGTAGTCTTTGAAATATTTTGGAAACTATTAAAGCGGCACTGTCAAACTTGATGCAGATGTAAATCTAAACATGAATGCATGACTGAAGAGGAATTGATCAGGGAAGCTACATAACCACACATATAATGATATACAAAGGAGCTCACAGACTTTTGTTGTACTTTTCTACATCTATCATGAACTATCAAACCACTGGTATGGCCCCCTGTCTTATAAGAAGCCTTAGGAGACCAGGACTATGTGGGTATGAACAGTGACAGCAGGTTCACCGTGGTCTTCAAAACTAACAAAAGACTCTTCAAGAACACTGAAGTCCGGGTTTCTGCATTTCAAAAGGGGTAAATAGGAGGTTCCTTTGTGGTGCTCAGTATCTATGCTGAGCCCTAGATGTTACCGTTCCCTTCTCCTGAACTGAAAGTGTTGATCTTAAAACTGGAATACGCTATAAAGTCTTTAAAAATTAACATTTTCCTGACTATACTGTTAATCTATAAGATAGAGTAAACAGTATGTAGTTTTCTTACTGTATGACCGCCCTGCCTATACAGTGTAGCTAAAATGTTTCCAGTTCGAAAGTATTTCTTATCAGACACATTCATAAAGGAAAAAAAAAAAAAAAAAAAAAAGGTGTTTGATTTAAAGCACAGCCTTACACACAGTTATAAATAATGAAGTTAGTTTGACATCTGAGATATGGAAATGGTATCAAATGTATTACTTATACATGCTAAATTCACCACTGTAACAGTACACTAATGATTTCTAGGACTATCACGAACATCAGATGTTTACAGTGTCCTGACAAGGTTGTTTGAATGCTGTCCCAGTGCTTCCTGCTAGGTTACAATATGTTGGCCATAGGTGACCTAGTAACCATTACTTTGGAGAAGAATCCAATTATAAATCTCACATAAGCATTAAGTTCATTGTTAATGACTATGATTTTGCAGTATACAGTTTAAGTGTATATGCCCATGGCTCCCTCTTCTGGATGATCCACACAGAACATAAGAACTACCCATTCAGAAGTGAAGAAAAATGACAATAATAAAGAAGGACATAGAAGGAGGAAAATGGAAAAAAAAAAAAAAAAAAGAATGTACTCTTTATCAAATGACTCGATTTCCTTCTTGATCTTTTTCCAATTTTTTTTTTTTACATTTCATGATTATTTTACCTTGAACATATAATTTCAGGCACAAAAATGTTTTGAACAAAGACCTCATATACATTGTTGTCAGAAATATGCAGTCTTTTCTTAATTGTTCTTTATCTCTTATTACAATGCATAGCAGTGGTGTCAAATAATTTGTAAGAAACCGAACAAAAAGAAGAACAGAACAGATTGGAGCTACAATGGAAAATGTATGAGTGGATTAAAGAAACCATAATGTAGCTCAGATGAGTAGAGAGGTGCTTGCCATTGTTAATAACAGAATACATAAGACAAGGATGTGGCCGTTATCTATAGGGCCTGGGCATTTAAACAATGGATAAACCCACAAGAGTAAGTTAAAAGCATGAATTGAAAACAAAAATAAACTTAAAAACATTTCTCCTGAATAAAATACCATATTTTTGACATTAAGGAAAAAATGGAACAAAAAACTTTTACAAGAAGCTAAAAAAATAAATGGTTCTTTTTTTTCAAGTCAGATAAAAATATTTCTTTTGAACAAAGTTTGTTTAGTTTAAAGGTGAAACAGTTTGATCAATATGTTCCAAAGGACATTTTAATTGAAAACCTGAAGTAGAAAATCAACTGTTTGTATTCAGTATATCTGAGGATGGACACAATCCACGCGATAAGGCTTAAAACAATCTCATTTAACGGCAACACCTTTACATTCTCATCTCTGAATATAAGGAGCTGAAGAGGTAAACAGAAATAAAAAACTCAAACTAACTCATTTAAATGGTTTAAATGAAAGAAGATATTCTGCGGATGTTCCATGACAGAGAAATAAAAATTATTTACTAGTGGAACAAGAACAAAGGGGATAATATTCATCTCCTGAATCCAGCTTAGGAAGAGAAATTAGTAATAGAAATTGGCTTCAACTGCAACACTGCATTCTTATTAGGAACATAATTTCTCAAGAGTGTTAATAGCCGAAGGATTTAAGCAGATGGACCAGAATTTCCACCTCATATAAGCCCTGAGAAATAGGATGTTTCTTTTGTGCTTTTGATTGGCTTAGCCAATGTAATTTATCAGGCAAGGAAACCCTGCTCATCAGTGCTGTCTGCACATAGTTTTCAGACAGAAGTGCTTTCAGGACAGATTTAAAGGCCTATCTTTAGGGTCTCAGTTTTCTTTTTAATTTAGATATTTGGATTTTCAGATTTCCATAAGTTACTTTATTTTTCTTTCATAGATCTAAGTTCTCCTTTTTAGAATATAATGTCACACATTAAGGACAGAAAGGCAGCTAGTTAGAAAGAAGGTTGAATATAAGATTAAACCTTTGAATTTCCTTATTTCATTCCTTACTTTAATTACAACAATAATATAGACATTCCTTTTTTCCTTCAAAGAAAATACAAAAAAAAAAGAAGAAAGTAATCCAGACTTTCTCAAAGAGAAGTGCTGTCAAGTAATTTACAGTGAAACTAAGCCACATTCATTAACTTTTTAAGGGCTGCTGTGCAGGTTAATAAAATTAGATAAAAAAGACTAATAAAAATACAGATAAAAAACTAATAAAAATACAGAACTTAAAAAGCATAATTTAACAGTGAAATAGAACTCTAGAAAAGCTGGAAATGAAATGAGAACTGCTCCTTAAGCAACATCAAAATATTGCATGATGATGGATAAAGATGACATTTACAAGGTTTGGTAATGCAAAATGGTGAAGTTTACAGGAAATTAATCTAATATGGTAGACATATCATTTCTCACAGAGGCTGGATCATAATTCAGCTGTCTTCACCTGACAAGGTCAAAATTTACCACTGTGTACACTAGACAACTGTAAGTTGAAGAGGCTTCATCACATCTTAAATCAGTTTCTGTATAATTTCAGACATAAAAATCTAATTCTGTGGCAACCAGAGGATCCATCCCTTGTATATTAAAAGGAAATGCTCCAAAACTTTTGATTAAAATATAACAAAGACAAAAACCCTATCCATTTAAAAAGCCTACTCATAATTAATTTGAATTATCAGCAAGTAAGCAAATATACAGTTTCCTAGGAAAGATAACACATAAAACAAAACCATCCATTTATTGCAGCATATCAGTTTTGTTGCAGACTCAAGGTTCATTCTGATTAAGATGAAAACAATATGATCACTTTAATAAATATAGAAGTGCTCTTTAGGGTATAGATTTCAAAATCAGCATATGCTGCATATATTAAACCATAACTAGAAATTCAGTTTTGGTTTATTCTTATGGATTCTTCTGAAAGCATGAAGACTATTTTTGTATTATGTTCAAGTAGGAAACATCATTATTCTTGGTAAGGGCTCAATCAGAAGACCACTGATTAACATTAATGACCTCCAAAGTACTAAAGCGTAGCTGTAACTTTCGGCATTGACCTACTCAGTAAACTGCTCATATACATTTAATGGGACCAAGTATTGATGGACTAAATAACTGTTGAAAATATTATCTATTATGGATGACCCAGGTCAATTTAGTATGACTTCCTTGGAAATTACTGGCATTCCAGAAATTGCACCAACTGCTTTCAGTTTTAGGGAGGTTTTTGATTCTTTTATATACACATTATTACTGACTATTCCAAAGCCAGCTTCTCCCACCAGCAGGGGCCCAGGATTGTAAAATTAACCATGGAGCTGATTCAGGATGTCTTGCGGCAATCAGGTTTCTTTGGCACTCAGGACAGCATGGCAGACAGCTAGAAAAACACCATGCAGAGGTGATCATAGCTGTATGTGACAGTTCTGTTGTCAAACTCCTAAAGGATCAAATAAATCCAACTGTCATACCCAACTCTAAAGGAACCAACGGACAGCTTCCTTCTGTGCACTTTTAATTCATTCTTTGTACGTTACTTTATGCCTTCTTACCAATTACTATTTTTCTATTGTATATCTATTGAGCATTTTAATCAGCAGGCATAATTTTACTAGATACTGAACACCTACCAGTACAGAACTTTACTGTCGCGTAGCATAGTCTATGGAAGATGTATCTGGGAAAATCAGTCTGCACAGATTTCCAAACCAATTCATGCAGATTTTCATTAGTCCTTTTGTGGAATGCACACATGTATTTGTTCTTCATTCTCCTATCTAGAGCCACTGATAAACCTATTTCTTCAGTTCCACACCTGTAAATAGACTTCAGGCCTGCATATCATGGCTCTAACATATGTAACATGCACACCATGTAGTAAAACTACATCTGCAAACACAATATATAGTACCAGTTTACGAAAAAATACTACCTTTGCTGAAGCCAGCATCATGCAAGTTCAAAACTTGTGGTATTTGTAAGAAAGTTGTAGTTTTTTCATAGCTTTTAAAGCAATCTAGTAAAACTTAACAGAAAACTACGTAACAATACATAGATAGCATTTAAACTAGGAATAGTTATGTGATATTCCATTATCTGAGGTTCTTACAGAGTAATTATCAAATGTGCATAATCATATTAAATATGCATAACTGTGCAGATTTATCCTCATTAAATACTATAAGATTTCTTCATTAAGGAGGGAGTAAGCTGACTTCTTACAAACCCAGATAGGTACTTGTAATTAATTTAAATTTAATTGATAGATTTTAAGGTCTGGAGGAATCATCACAGAGATCAATTCTGACTTGCAGCGTAAAAAATGCCATGTCATTTAATAAAGTAATTCCTGCATCCGGCTCATTATTTCTGAACTAGTTTGGACACAACTTGCCAACTGCCTATGTTGCCTTGTCTGTATTTCATTCTCAGTAATTCCTGTTGCATGAAAAACAAAACATAACCTGCCTTGAACCCTGTGCTGTTTTTCACTATTTTGCCTTGCTATTTTATTAAGAGAAACATGGAGCCTGAAAAGAACTGCAAAGTTCCTCTGCCTGTTTTAAGATAAATGACCCATGACTGATTTCATCTCTAGAACTTCAGCAAAGCCTCCAGACTGCCATGGAACAGTGATAATTAGATAAGCAAGGCAAAGCAAGTGCTGCAGACACTCCATTAAAATCACCAAATCCTTTGAAACAATCAGTGAAGCTGGATGAAAAATTGTAGCAGGGTTTGTGATGATGAGCTGTTGTCGCATGCTGGTCCAAGACCAGAGCAAGGTTCTGCTTGTATTCTTGGAAACAGAATTATGACTCAAAATGGAGTCAAGAGCCAAGGAACTTTATTTGCCCGACAACCCATTTGCAAATGCAAAGGAAAGAGATAAAGAGAGAAAGGAAGGAAAGAAAGAAGGAAAGAATGGAAGAGTTCATAGCAATAGCTACCACCCCGGAGTTGTGACGTCCGGACAGTCCAATCCATTTCCAAGTCCAGTGGGGGAAAGTCCCGTCCGATGTTGGTTGGTTCTGTTCTTTCATAAGGTTGTCACAAGCTGCTATGCTTAACCACACCTTCCACCCGGTGGTGATGTGCATGCTCAAAACTGTCAGGTGGTCCTCAGAGGTCTCCAGGCCCCTCGATCCCCCCGCCCCTGGGGTCTGGGCACACGCACAGGGGTTTGGTTAGGTTTTGCAGGATTAGCTCCCCCTGTTGCTCCATGGTGTCAGTCGGTGGGTTTCCTGCCTTAACAATGTTGAGATAAAACCTCTGCTGTGGCAGTGGTGCTGGCTTCCAGCCTTAACAACGTTGCGATAAACATTTGCTGTGGTGATGATGTGAGTTTCCTGCCATAGCAATGCTGAGACAAATGTCTGCCATGGGGGTGGTGTTCTCACCGACATGGTCTCTTACAGCCATCCATGTTCCTTCCTGGTCACATAAGCAGTACACCGCAGTGGCTTCTTTACTGATTTCCTGAAATCAGAAGGGCACACTGCTGCAGTCATGCACTGTGCTTACACAGATTTCCAAAGAATGAGGATGAAAACAAGGCCATCCAGAAGTACCTTGAAAGGCTTCAGAAGCAGGCCTATGTGAAACTTGTGAAATTCAACAAGGCCAATTGCAAGGTCCTGCATGTGGGTCAGAGTAACCCCCAGCATCAATACAGGCTCAGTGGAAAATGGATTGAGAGCAGCCGTGAGGAGAAGAACTTGGGGTGTTGGTGGATGAAAATCTCACCATGGCCCAGCAATGTGCCTTTGCAGCCCAGAAAGACAACCATGTCTTTGGCTGCATCAAAAGAAGCGTGGCCAGCAGGCCCGGGGAGGTGATTCTGCCCCTCTACTCCACTCTCGTGAGACCCCACGTGGAGTGCTGCGTCCAGCTCTGGGACCCTCAGCATAAGAAGGACATGGACCTGTTGAAGGAAGTCCAGAGGAGGGTCATGAAGATGATCAGGGGGCTGGAGCAGCTCTCCTGTGAAGACAGACTGAGAGAGTTGGAGTTGTTCAGCCTGAAAAAGAGAAAGTTCCAAGGAGACCTTATTGCAGCCTTCCAGTACCTAAAAGGGGCTTATAAGAAAGCTGAAGAGAAGGAGCCTTTTTCACAAGGGCAGGTAGTGATAGAACAAGGGAGAATGGCTTTAAGCTGAAAGAATGTGGATTTAGATTAGATATTAGGAAGAAATTTTTATTGTGAGGGTGGTGAGACATTGGAACAGTGCCCAGAGCAGCTGTGGGTGCCCCATCCCTGGCAGTGTTCAAGGCCAGGTTGGATGGGCTTTGAGCAACCTGGTCTAGTGGAAGGTGTCCCTGCCCATGGCAGGGGGCTTGGAACTAGATGATATTTAAGGTCCTTTCCAATGCAAACCATTCTAGGATTCCATGATTTTAAGGCAAATTTTGGCAGTGGGACACTGGTTTTCATGCTGTAGAATAATGATCGTACTCTAAAAGGCTTCAGGCCAAAATCTTGAATAGCTGAATAGCTAAAAAGTTTGATGTGTAAGGAAATCTTCAATTTATCAGCCATCATCTAGGTATCCAAGCATATCTAGCCTCACAAAGTTACTATTCTAGGTAATATTCAGGAAAATATAGAAGCTTCAGGCTAACCAAAGTGCAGCAGATAACAGATGCATATACATGCCTACTCAAATGCTATCAGCTGTCTTTTCTGCTGGGAACATAAATGAAAGAAAGAGGTACTCATTTACAGCTCTGCAAGGAACAAAAAATCAGCAAATGCTCATCTTAACAAGGGGAGGAAAGTTTTTCCTGTGCTTTTCATCTTGTAGGATGGAAAAGAGTAATGATACTAAGGGATATGGACTGGTTGACTTCCAGCAGCATGTTTAGTAGACAGAAAGCAGGCAGACATGGAAGAAAGCTTGCCATTGCTGTTGCAGCATATCATATTACAGATGTTTATAAAGCAATAGGGAAAATGCTAGTAGCAGGAAAGTGGAACGAAATGAAAAACTTGTTCACTTGCTTAAGCAGCAAGAGAGTGAGACAGTTACCAGAAACCCATCAAAGTACAGCTGAAGCAGGCCTTTTAAAAGTTAACTTCTCTCTTTCTTGATGTTATGACAGAATATTTTAACATATGTTTTTATCTGTAAATAAATATGTCTCAAAGTAAATCACAGTTTTTCATTTTTTAATATTCCAAGATAAACATTGCATGCTTCACATATTGAAATCATCTATGACAGCCTATTGTCTCTCTGAGTAACAGAGGATGGCCTTGATATATTGTCATTTCAGTTTCTTAGGTGTCATTCTTTTTACTACAAGAACAACCCTCATTTCCTCCAATATAACAGTGTGGGTACCATAATATCAACAGCATTTTTTACCACCTTAATTAATTTCAGTTCTCCTGATACTCCTTCATCATAGCCCGCACATTCCTCGCTGAGCCTGCAAGGAAAAAGTAAACTTTGGCAAAAGCCATTCTTTAGACTGCTTTTTACGAGTAGTCTATAGCAGAGCAGGTTACGTTAATTCATTGTCGGTTTAGCTTTTGAAGCTCAAGACTGAAGCATGACAATGAAATACAATGAGGGGATATGCTGCCTGAATGTGAGAGTTAGTACCTCCAACTACCCCAGAAGCATGACTGCAGTCAGGGTGCATGCCTTTGACTGACTTATTGATGTTACAAAATTGATTTATATTGTTATAAAGTAGACTTTAAAATACGTTTTATGGAAGAATTAAGTCAGTGATTTATGTCATTCTATTATGTTTCAAAAGCAGTTCATAAACTCTGTTTTAAAGACAGGTTGGGTATGGATTTGCTACAAAACTGTATGGTATCAAAAAGTACCATCAGTCTTATTCTTTATTTATTTTGAGGAGAAGGTGCATAGGTTAGGAGCAGAGAAGTTGCAAGAAAAGGTGTCATTTTTTCTGCTTTTGATATTCCTTATCAGTTTTATGCCCTGTTGTACTTGGGGTGGTCATTGAACACTCTTTTGTTTAGTTCATTTGAGTCTTGCTGTTCAATCATCAGCATCTTCAAGTTTCTTTGGATTAAATGGTTTTCAACTGCAAAAATTTCCTTGTAGGAAATCTTCAACATTGAGCTGTTCAGCAGGCAAAAAACAAAATTTCCAAGTGGTATCAATAAAAAAAAAAGCTCATTTTTTATGTTTTCAAGAACATATCTCAATGCCAAATGCAAAGTCATACAGCTAGGAAAAAAGAATGTTGGATTTGGGAATCTAAACTAGAGAGGGAGCTCCTGCATTCTGATCATTGTTCCCAGGACTGTTTCTGTACTTAATCCAATGTAATCTAAATGTGCATTTCACTAAATGAAAAATAAATTTAAAAATTGAGCATAAGAGCCACATTTCAGGATTAGAATATACTTCTTTTTATAACTAGAATCATTGTAATTCATTTTTAACAACACATTTGTTATTATATATCTCATATTCAAAAATATCCAGAAGCAGCTGATCAGATTATCTGATTTTATAACATCAGCCCTTCACCTTAGCTTAATTTTTGCACTTCTTATCTTAACATACAGTTGTAACCACCAGCTGTGAGTAAAAGCAGCGTGAAATGATTTCAAAATGCATTTTTGTTGTTGCTGTTGTTATTATTTATAATTTCAAACTTAATACTTTGAAATTTTTCCCTAGAGACAAAAATTCAGTAACTAGACAGACTGTTTTCTTTGGGTTTCATTTTTTGTTTATATGATTGCAAATAGTTATTTGTTTAATCCATAAACAAGTCACACATTTATTCAACTTTACAGCAGTATGCTGTGTAACTATAAATGCACAGCTGGAATAAATTTCTTGAACATAACAATTCAAAAGAATCAGAAAACGCAGAGAATAAAAGCAGTGAAGTACTTGATTTGTAATACTGAATTTTATAATGATTTTCAATGAAATTCACACAGAAACAGAGGCTTGGCACAAGTTCTCTGTTTAAATCCCCTTTTGTTCCTCCACTTAAAGACAACACTGAAAAGGTCTGTGGTGAAGCTTAGCACATGGTGGATTTCACCAAGAGCATTGACCAGTGACCTCAACAGCTGCTTGGAAGGAGTCTAGCCAATCTACACAATTGAAACATGCATTTTAAGTAGTGAATTTGCTATGTACAGTAGCAATTTCATTCTAACATCTCTAGCAACCGTTATAGTTGTCATATATTGATTCTGTGAGTTGCATTTTTGTATTACCCTGTGTTAATATTTACTTCACATATTTACAATATTTACATAACATGGCAAAGTGGAAACAAGATGTCACAAAGAGATTTCTGAAGGCTCATGTTTCTTAAATAAATTGCAATTTCTCATATTGCTAGCATTCATCTGTCTGTTGAAAAAATTGTCTTAAACTCTTTCTAAAACTCTGCTTATCATTTGACATATTTGCTGCAAATTGGAATTACATTGCAGAAAATGGATGGGTTTAGTCAAATTAAATAAAATTATATACCAGTTAGCTTTCATATACTCTAAGCATGGCAAACTATTGCATACAAACTAATTGTATTTATGTAAAGCCTGCCACTGCTTCACATGTGAAAGGACAGCATTAAGGGAAGAAATTAAGATACTTCATGCAGGCAGTATGTCACTAAAAATATTCTCAGACACTAAAGGTTGCCTATCATAAAAAGGCTTGCTATTGTAGCCTATCACCTATTCTGTAAATAAAATCAGCCACAGATAAATACAATGTGACTCTACAGAAGTCTTTCTCACAGCTGGCAATACTTGTGAGGCTGAATGAGCCTGATGTTACTTCCACAAGCAGTAAAAATGGCAGGTTCTCCCATGACTCAGAGACAGAGATTTCCCAGATCAGGAAGAGTGAAGTGGTTGCAGAGCAATCTTCTGCCTGCCAAAGAAGTAATGAAAGCTATTGGAACTGTCATGGATGCACAGGTACATCATGGTTCCTTTCCCCCTCTGTTCATCCTATTGAAAAACCTATACAACAGCAGAATTTATTCTGAAGCTAGAAAGTACCATTAAATCACATAACATGACCTCTTCTGGCAATGTAGACAAAGATATACATCCATCTGTACCGAAGCCAACAACTTGGATGTAGCTAGAAGGTAATTTACAGTTCTGATTTAGAAAAGATATAGAATTAATCATTTCTCTTGATAGTTTGTTAAAATGCTTTATCATCTTTCCCATGGGATATTTGTGCCTATTTCTAAATTGGCTCTAAGTTCCGGCCAATGCACTTGTTATGTCTTTCTTTGCTGAATCATTTTTTAATGTTATTTTTCAGCTAGCTAAAAAGTTTCAGAAAGCAAAACTGTGCTCTTATTTTATCAATTTTCCAAGTTGCTTTACTTTTTTGGCATGCTTCCCTTCAGGCTATAGTCCGTTAAAATGCCTGTTCCCCTGTTTTCCTTTACAAGGCTATACTTGTTCTGTCTCGCTTCAGTTTGTTCCATGCAAAACATACCAGCCAAGTAATTTTGAAATAGATGTTGTGGATTTTAAAATCAGTCCACAATTTAAGACAAAAAATATTTATAACTAACACCTCTTCTATTTTAACATAAATCTAGGACTTGCCCCTGGTAAAAAACCCAAGCAGGTTAATGGGACACAGCAAAATTCTCGGGATTTGTCTCAGCTGTAGAGCTGCTCCTCAGGCAAATTTCAGGAGTAACACGAACACTTAGCTGGTTATGGACTAGTAAAGCAGCAGCTTCACTGAGCTGCTACCACCTTCTCTCAGTGTGTTAAAACCTGTGCTCCACTGCCATGCTCTATTGCAGGGTTGAACGCTTTTGGGGAGAGGGGAATAGATCCCAGTGTTTTCCAAATACAGCCAACAGTTGCAGGACGGTGAAATCCCAGTCATTACTTTTCCTCAAGATACAGCCCTCGTATCCCTGGGTAAGTTATAACACCATTTTCTCTTGAGAGAATATCTATCAATATTATTCAACGTGAGTAAATACTGTGAAAATATGCTTATATGCGCTCATTTGAATAAAAACTATGAATTCAATTTGACACTGTTGAGAATCTCTTTCATTTTAAAAAAATATCTAAATAGGTTCTTTTATTTCTCTTGTCAAAAACAAAATAGCCTTGCAATTGCAGTGTACCTACCTGGTTCACGATCGTCTGTGTGGCTAGCAGGAAATCTTGTTTAACCTCTTATGAACAGAAGGGGAAGCAATGATAATAGAGTAACATTCGCTGCAGTTGTACTACAAAGACACAGGACATCAAAACAAAATCAAAACAAACAGTTTATGAATAACCCATAACCTGATATGCTTGTATATAAGTGTTCAGTGAATAAGTTCCAAAACAAACATGTTAATATAATCAGAATATTTTTGGTGAATAATGTATGAAGAGAGACTTGGTAAAGTTTGCACATGTTATGCACTGCAAATAGCCCACCTTCCACATGCAGTAAGAAACAGAACAAGGCAGGATGAGACAGGACATATGAAACTATTATTAGCTGCCAAGCAGTAAAATGGCAACTAGTCACGATAATCCCTCACTTCAAAATCTGTGGTCACAGGAAAGCATGAACTCAGATGATAGATTAATTGTGACACACTCTCATCCAACAAACTGTCTAGAAAAAAGTCTCTGGGGAGAAGAAATTAAGATGCTTACAGCACCTGCAAAGGTTGCTAATAGACGAGTGAAAATGTCATCAGATTTGACTGGCTTTTCTCCACAAACTACTGATGGGCTATGTACCTCAGTTACGCCCCATACCTTTTCAGGTCTTTTCACTTCAGCTCCACACTCTCCTACGTATTCATTCTTTCACCCCTTCACGTTTCCTCCTGTATGTTCTCCCCTCTCCTTCTTTTCTTCATACTCTCTCTTCACTATTTGATAGGTGTCCTGCTCATCAGTACCAAAGGGAAAAAAATAAATACCCACAACCAAAAACCCGTAACAATGCAATGATCTTTCTGCCTTTCATAACATTTAGTACACACTATCTGTAACACAATTTTACATATCCATCATTTGCATTTAGTCTTAAGTAAAAAGACCTTCAGAGCATTAACCATCTTCTTCTAGGCGTTCACCTAGCATTTAGGAGAAAAAAGCTGTTCTTCTTTGGTTTATACCTATTAAAACAAATAGAGTGTACTCATGAGTAAAGATAATTTCTAACTAAATCTTTAACTGTATTGTATTACATTTGATGTCATGAATTCTGTTTGAGAGACATTTTAGACATAGGATATTAAAATATATATATATATGTGCCAAAATGTTGTGTTCTCTGAAACTCTTCAGTACATATTCTGCTTGCTCCTGCTCATCTCCTTTAGCTCCCAGACCATTTGGCTTCCACAGTACCAAGGAGCTTAGTACCAACCTAGCTTTAAACACAACTTTGAATTATAATTCAAATGTCTGAGTAACTTCTAAAATCACATATCTGACACTGGGTGATAAATTTCATCCCACCGTATTGCCATACACCTTAGCAATACCTTACTGGAAGTCAGGGGTTCCCGGATCTCTCGGTGATAACGCACTCACTTCTTGTCCTCTGGCCATCTATTTATCTCATTTTAAACAATCTGACTTTGGAGTCTGTGTTCAGCTCTTGGCACATACAGCACAAACTTAGCAACATAAGCATTAATGTGCACATATCTAGCTAATAAACCTGTTCTCATCACTTCCCTCTATTGTGTAAAACACAATCTCCATCCTTTCAAGAACTGAGACAAAAAAAGGGAGTTGGGGGGTGGGGAGAAGAGAGACAACAATTTTTTCTACTGAATGGTTACTTCTAATGTGATTGTGCACATTTACTGATCCTGGAATTAAATCAAATATTGGCAGAATGATATTTTTTTGACAAGTTTGATTATTTTGGAGTTATGCAGTGTTTTGAAGATTAACAGTGGTTTAGAGTTATGCAGTGTTTTGAAGATTAACAGTGGTTTAGATTCTAAGCAATCATTTAAAAAAAATAAGCTAAGTACCTGGTCAAGATGGTAACTTTTCATTTTTTGGTTCCAAAGGATGTTGCTTAAATACTCGAATAATTATGGTTCAATTGCTAATGCAACTACAATCCAGTCATTCCATTTAGAAACACTATTGCTGATTGTATACTGAAGAGCAGTGAAATGGAAAGAACACTATATGCTATGCACAACTACAGAATATGAAAATCCACAGAACTTTTATTTTAAAGTTGTTTGGGAAAGAAATTTGACGTAAATTGAAACACTGCAAGGATATCCTGAAGTAAATCACCCCACTTATGGAGAACTTTTTAACTTGCAATAAATTCGGTGCAATGGTAATTTACATACACATACATAATATCTTCTCCAAAAATCTTAAAACAAGGCTGTAGAGTTTCCAAATAATACAGCAGATTAGAGTGCAACTATGAATGAGAAATTAGCCCAGTCTTCACAGACGTCATAGCATATTGCAGTCCTTCACAAAGACAGGAAAATTTGATGCTGTCTGTGGTGTCCACTGTTCCAGTTTAGCTGATGAGCTTTGATGTCACAGAGAATATTTGCAGATGCCAAAAGACAATCTTTGTCTTCTCATAAGATGGTGCTGCCCAATTCTCTTGAGAACATCTTTACAATGTGTCATTTGCCTACCCCTCAGCCACTTGCTAAATCTAACTGATTATATAAAATAGCATCTGGCAGCCTGTTAACAGCTGCTTTCAATACCAAGCTCAAGCTAAGCAGGGTAATGCCTTCACCCTATGTTTTGCAAGTGTTTGGTGGCTGATGGCAACATCCAAACTTGTATTAACTGTTGATCAGATGAGCAAATTACATCACACATCAGTCAAGTAACTGACACTGAGGTATGAAAAGGCATTCATAAAGACAATTTCAAGGATATGTTAACTTTTGATTCATTGTCATCCCATCATCTTGCTATAGTTATCGGTTTAGAGTATTTGTTCTGGTGATGATTGCCTAGCTCCGATATATTAGCAATATTAGTTTTCCTGACATCACTGTTACTATCTGGGACTGCACCTTAAGATTCAACAACTGCCCACTTTAAAATCATCTAGCAAGATGAATTTGTCACTTAGTGGAATGGCTTAATTGTTGAAATCCTAATAGAACAAGGTTTTTGCCTTATGGGTACAAATCAGCTGTTATCTGGTTTTACTGTATTTCATTTTAGGACTCGTAAAATCAATTATAATTGCATCAAAGTGAGATCTGCAAAGCAGATTAATTGCAAAGCACTGCTACAGGAGTATTGTAATAACTGAGCCCATAAACAAGAGGTAGGAAGTGCTTTTCATTTCTCTCATCACTGTCAAGATATGGTGCATCCTGAAAAGCTTGCAGTCTTAGTGGTGTTGAATAGGTTGTTTGATCAGCCAGAGAACACCAGTAGGATGTAAATTGAGTGACTTCAGGGACCCTTTCTCCAAGTTTCCCAGGGTTAAGTGAGCACCACCTTTCAAATGAGCACAAGTCGATGCGTTTTTTACCTTCCCTTCTTTCTTTTGACAATATTAATATTCCCAGCACCTTGGCTTTCTGTACGATGTCTTTCCTAAGTGATAATCAAGTAATCCAAGTCATCATTTTATCAAGAGCTGCTTGACCATTCTGAAAAGATGTCCTTGTGACCTGGGAGGAATAACGAGCAACCTGAAGTTAGAATAATTTAAAATTATAAGCTTACACTCAAAAACGTGTGTGATTTATAGGAAGAGCTGAAAATGATGTTAGATTTAGGTAACCTTCTGAGTATGGGTGACAAACATATTTAGGCTTGCTGTCAAAGCTTTTCTTCTCCTTATTTATCATTTTTTTTAAAGAACAAAAAATACATCAGAGTAGCCCGTTGTAGCTGCTGGTCCTGCTGGTTGATCTGAGGAGCTACATACAAACTTTAGCCAATCTCAAGGGTTTTAGACCATTAGAGAACATTTTTTTTCGGTTTTAAAGAAGAGAAAGAAAATACACTTTTGACAAAGGACTTGTCCAAGGTCAGCCACTCAGAGACAAACCACACAGATCAGATCTTCTGATTTGAAACCTGTCCTCTGTAAACAGCCCAAGTTCATGGTGGGTTTTGGCTGCTGTTCAGCAATGCAAACTCATCACATTTGTTTTCTGGTAGCACTGCCAGGTTTCATCTTTTTTATTCTCCCTTCTTTCTGGCTATTTTACTTTTTTCCCCTCCCAAAAGTGAACCTCATTCTGATGTTTTCTAATGAATTGTTTAGAGTAGCAAATAGCCTGAAGCAAGTCTCTGGAGCTAGCACACTTTGGAAGGCTGTAGCCCAAAGTACTTCTTTTGTAAATCGGGCCTAATCCTTTATAGAGTGAATAAAGGATCACAATAAAGGATCACAGCTTGCTCATTGTGGCTGGCAGGGGACTACATGATCTCTAGGGAGCCTGTTCATCAGTTAAGACATGGGTCCTGAAAACTTCATGACTGGCACAAAAGTAGTGCACGCAAAAAGCTGTCTGAGCATCCGATTATTTATTCCGAAGTTATTATAGAGAAATGCAGGAATCTTCTGGGATGAAAGATCATTAATAGGTGTGTTTGTACTTTTTTACAATGTATGTATGTATGTACAGATTTGTACAGGACCTTAATAATTGTCTCAAATGTACTCTTTAGAGTTTCTATTTTCAAAGGAGCACAAGTTGATGAGTATTTTACCTTCCCTTCTTTCTTTTGACAAAATTAATATTCCCAGCACCTTGGCTTTCTGTACGATGTCTTTCCTAAGTGATAATCAAGTAATCCAAGTCATCATTTTATCAAGACACAAAGATTCATCATCTTATTGCCATGATATTTACTGTAAGATCACTTGGCTCCCAGTGTGAGGCACAGACATTTACAAGACATCCACATAAAATGATTAAATGCCTAAAGGGTTAGATTTACTACAGAGGCACTTGAATGGGGGAAGAACACTCTTCAGAAAAGCACAACAGAAAACTCTTTAGTTCACTGATGCTTATTTATGAGTCTAGCATCTTTTCTTTGTTGTTTAAGTGACCTGGGTCCTTTATCAAGGTATTTTCCCAGAATCTTAGTTACAAAAAATGGAATGTTATATGTAAAACAGTTTTCACATATGACTGATAACATCTAGCTTAGATTTCAATGGTAAACAGACGTAAATTTTGTATTCTGAATTGCAGCTCTAAAAGATCTGGAGATTTCCATAAAGCCTCATGAGGTGATTATACCTACCATCCACCCACATGTACGTTTTTGTGATCAGATAACAATAATATTTAGATCGCTGTTTGGTTTTTTGCATCAAAGTTCTGCTGTACCTCACTCCACCTTGAGGATCTAGAAAAAACTGCACAATTTAAACTCTTCTACAGTTATGACACGGTCATTTATTAAGAAATATTGCTTAGCCACAAATGGCAAAGAAAATGCAGTAAAACTTCCCAATCTTATTGTGGTACTATATTAAAATGGTCCATTATCTATAGATGAGGATTTATATATTACAACAAGGTGAATGGATGTTTTATAAAGGGTAAAAAGGAACAATCAGGAAAATAAGATGTGAAATATATAAATATATCTTCAAAATGGATTTGCAGATGTCAGATGGTTGAAATGAAGTGGAGGGCAGAATGAGAACATGACAACCAACTCAGTTACAAATTACTATAACAAAGCAAACCATTTTTTGGGTTGGTTTTTTTTCCCCTCAAGGTTCCTCACAAACCAATGGCCTATAGGTGTTTGCCTCACATATGCTGAGGTTTGTTAATGCTGTTTCCTCTGAGAACCTCTTTCATCTATTCAGGCTACTTTGTGCATTTTAAAGCCAGGAAATTAATGCAAATATTGATTACTGAAACTGTCAAACAGGCTGCAACATTGCTAATGTTTCAGCCCATTTCGTACACTGGGTTGCTCACGTTTTCCTGTATTTAAAAGATGAAAAGGTTATTTCTAATTTGACACAAGATCATAAATTAACATCTTTCTTACATTCCTTGGGCTATAATGTACAGGGTTTTGCACTTTTATGATTTTATTTCATCCTACCTAATGGGCTAACAAAATATGCTTTCATCTTATCGCTGAAAAACAACTTCTAAAGTTTTTAAAGCAAACCCCTTTCATCTCTGTGTCCTTTATTGTTATGATTATCACTACTATAAATGCTACCTGTCAAAGGTAGTGCATACAGCAGTTTTTGTGGGAAGAAGGGGATGATTCTCACCACCAGGTGGTATGCATTCAGACACAGGCTCTTCATGTGTTGTGTGGTTTACCAGTCACAGAACACAAATTAGTGCTTGTTGAAGAGTTAATTTAGCTATTGCTAAACTTACCTCATCTTCAGGAACTAAAATGGATGGTACTAATCCATATTATGCAGTTCAGCAAATAAAACCAACTATTTTCCGTGCTTATAATACTTGTAATTGTTCCACAAGGCTCAGTCTTGTAGGTAAAGTCATCAGGAGTCTAGATGCCAAGGGATTTTTTTCTATCACCCTTCTCCAACAGATACTAAGAAAACAACTGCTTTGCAACGTGTACATGTGCCATAATGGGCCAAAGGAATATAAAAGCCAGCCAATTCAAAGGTGTATCTTATATCCTAACAGTGAAGAATACTGAGATTAATGAAGCCTAGTGTGACCTAACTGTAGTTACAATAATTAGATACAGCATCAACATTTAACGATAGGACCTGAAAAGATTTTCCCAGTGGTAATGTCAAATTTTGTGGTTTATTTGTCTGTTTGACTTCCTTGTTTTATAACATTTGAAGGACACAGGCAAAAAAAATGTCAAAGCTTAAAAAGGAAAATAGATTCAGTTTCTTGTTGACAAACTTAACACCACAATAGCATTATAACAAGTATTGTGTAACACCATTCAATATCCTTATTTCTCCAATGAAAAAGCCTGGGGGCTTTTGTCTCTAAAGTTGAAAAGAAGAGCACCCCCATCAAACCTGAAACATTTTCAGTGAGGTTAAGTGTTGAGAACCTACTTGTAATCAAGTCCCAGGAAGAAAAATTATCTGTTCATGTAAACTGTTTTTCCTTTCACACCCCAACTTAGTGATAAAGGCGAGATGGCAAAGGCAGATACAGAGACCTTTTTTTTATAGGAGGAACAGAATACAGCATCTATAAAGAATAAAGCAGTACTGAGCCTGCATCATGAATCTTCCCATGTAATAAATGCTGGTTTGGGGAAAAACAGCATAATTCAGCAAATGGATCCTCTTTTGAAACTTCATCCCTGTGGCAATTCAGACCAGCCCAAGACACATTTCTCCAGGTGGATTTTAACTATATCTGTCCTACTGTAATAGAGAAAATCCTGCCTAGATATATTGCTTTTCAGACACAGAAAAACAGTCTGATCACTATGTGTAAAAAGTCATTAATATTTTATTAACATAAATAATTTTGATACTTTCCAAGTGTACTTTAATATTTTTAATGTATCCTAGCAATAGGACAATATATAGACTAAAAATAGCTTCTACACATGGTAAAACGAGTTTCTTTTTATTATGAGTGGCAAAAATTTATGCATAAATTGACTGTTCTTAGTTATTTAAGGTAGACATGGACTAGTGGAAAAATTGATCTCTTATTTGAAAAAAAATCTCTTCAGAAAAGGTCACAAAATTAAGACCTTAGCTTAACAGTAATAGAGTAGTAAAGAATTACCTCCTGCCTTTTAAATCTGGGAAAGACCAGTAGTAACCTAGCCTTAATACTGTACTATCTTCTCTGAGGTGGGGCAACTACAATATTAAAAGTTTTACTCATTTGAATAGTGTCAAAACCAATATATTTCATTTATTTCTGTGTAGGTCTGGCAATCTCTGTGAACTACACAGTAAATTCACATCTTCAGTTCAAACTTTTTTCTTCATAATCCAATTAAACTGTATTATTATAATGCACTTAAATTTGAACAATCTGTTGCATTATGAAGCTGATTGCATATCTTGAAAGTTATAGTTTTATACAGCATATAAAGAGGGTGCTTCATGCAGATGAAGCAAATTAAATTGTCTTACTGTATCACTGTAATTTCTCTGTCTTCTGGCTTTAAAGCTCCAATAATGTAGAGTATATTTTTTCTTATACCAGTAAGAAAGTTAAATTGATTTTTATTTTTACTGTACTTCAGAAAATTAATTTAGCATTTGCAAGAGTTAGATTCCCACTTCTTTCCAAAAGAAATCTGATGAGAGTCTTTTGCGTAATTTCCCAAAGTGCTTTGAAAATTTTCACTATTGCTAATATTTTATGGAACTTGTAGTGGCGTAGCTGAACAGCCCAACACCAAAAAAGCTTGCTGGGCACTTGTGAAACACAGCCTACAGTATTTATCTAATGTGGTTTCCAGAATGGAAACAACTTTATTCATACGTCAGAAATTGTTTCCATCTCTTCTTAAGGGACGCTCACAAATCAGGTATTTTATGTCAGACAATATTTTTATGTAAGTCCAAAGTCCTCATACTATTATTTTTTTTTAAATAGAATGATTGATGGACTCTTTTTTTACCTACTCAGTATCAGATGATCAAATCCAAAATGCTGTTTAAGTAAAAAAAAGGCATAAATGTTTGGCCAAGATTATAAAGCGTTTTGAGATTTACAAATGATAAAGCAGGGTCAGTGTGATTAGCCCTGCTTTTTAGAGGTCCCCAAATTACAGCATTCCCATAACAGGCTAAAAGTCAGATGACTGTACTCATTCCTATAGGAGACTGCCCTGGCCTTGCAGAATTTGCTAAACATGGATGTATTTCTGAATTCAGCTGAGGTTTGAAACAGAATGACATGGGATATCATGTCACCATCCAGTTACTGCTGAGTCATGGAAATGAGGCATTAACACTCCATAAAGCATTTTTTGTCTGCCTGCTTCTTGAAAAACCTAATTTCACTTCCTATCTCTTTCACAGGAACAATTCCTCCAGCTTCAACAAGGCCTTCACCTAGCTTTATGTAAGAAGGACGAGGTCTCTGAAAAAGCTATCATAAATCTATGCCACGCATCTTGAACAAATAATAAATCACTGTTTGTGTACTCAAAGTACCTTCAGCCTGACTCTGCATGAAGGTAGATTTTAATATTTTTATATTCTAAGTTCTAAATTGTAGTTTTGAGTGTTAAGGAAATATTTACACTGTACTGATAAATTATATTTCTTAAAAGGTTGCAAAAAATCAAGGAGCAAAGAGTAATGGTATCATCCTTTTTTTGTTGCAGCCCCTAAGTACCAGAAAGAGCCTTAAACTGCTTCTCTGTTCTTCTGTCTTCCTTCCAACAAACATTACCGCTTAATAATGAATTTCTCACCTTTTTTTTCTTCTTAGATGCTTTCAATCTGGACGGCATCTAAACAGTTACCAGTCATGAATAAACCTCTGTTCTCACGAGTAAACCTCTGTTCTGTGCAGGAGGAGTTATTATTATTCCTTTATACATAGATGAAGCAACCAAAGTGCAGACACATGAAAAAAATTGCAAAAGCTATATAGCAGAAGCAAGAATAAACTACACTCATGTTCCAGATATATCAGGATTTATAGGCATATTTCAGAATCTTTTGAAGAAATGCAATGGGCAGTGTTATGTAAGAGATTATAAGAGATCTGCAGCGTAATCCTTTCCTTAAATCCTATGTTCCTGCTAGGTCCCATTCTGTTATCTTAGCAAGTCTATTTTTCCTAGGGAAACCAAAATTATGGGCAATTTGAGACTTTCAGTAGCAATAATTCTTATCAATATTTTTTATTTACTTTTTTAATTACTATAGTTTTAATTACTAATAACATATGTTGTGTTTTATACATGATTAGGATGAATTAAAATCTGATTTCTTTCATAAAAGATCCTGGAGCTGCAGTAAGACAACTATGAATTTGAGAAACAGTAAACTCTGCAAGAAAAAGGATTAAGGGCCCACGAGTAAAAATAAGAATACTGCTTTTTTAACATGGAGTTTAATAAAATATTTTGCATATCAGAAAGTTATGTGTTTGGAAAATATTATAAAAATGATGAATGTAAGATTGTTGGGTAATACACTCTAACAAAAGTAATCCCTCACAGTACAGGGATGCCCTAAGAAAGAGAGACCCAGGTCACTCTGGTTGCAGCCAGAACTAATAGCCTTACTGTCTCCTAGCAACTATGGTGCAGATATTTGGTACCTACAGGGGACTCAGTAGCACAGAGTTATGCAGAGGCTGAATGAATACTCCAGGTTTCTTAATAGCTTGTTTACATGTGTATGAAAGTCAGCATTACGATAATATTGACAGCTAACATTTTGTTAACATTTTCCTGTGGTTGGAAAAAGAAATTATGAAGAATTATACCTCTAAAAAACCCTGGCATGAAACAGTTTTGATCAGGTATTACCATGCAGAACAATAATCAGTTTCAGCAAAGGGGCTGGGTGAGGACTGCTTAAGACTAACTAATTATATATTGTAACATGATTTTGTGTTTATTGCTTTCTGTAAAGAAATGCTATGGCATTTTGGTCTTCACGAAATGCTATGACTGCTAGACTGTAGTTATTCCTAGGGTGTACTCAGTGGGAAGAAGGAGGTATGGTTGGTTTGAGGAAATCTGGTTTTAATCAAATTGGCTTGTTAACTGAGATACTGTAAAAAAGCATTCTTTGAATAAAAGCATAAATATCACCATAGTTTACTGAAAACCAATATATCTTCCCATTAAGTTAGATAAATAATGTTATTACCAAAATAGTTCAATTAAAACTTCTGCCTAAAAACCTAGACAAGAGAGATTTGTCTAATACCATGATCAAAAAAGGAAATAAGACTTTTGGAAGTTTTCTGCTTTTAAAGGGAGATAGATATATGAAATGGCAAGTGCTCTAACAACATACCTTAGAAAAGCTTGTTTAGGAGACACACATTTTCATCAGCCTGTGCTCTTACACAGACTCTAAACAGAGGCAGAGCATCTGTTCCCTAAAAATCAGAAGAAAGTGTCTAGATTAAACACTTTTACTTCAACTGACAATAAGTGTTCCTTAGAGAGGATAAAAGCATTGATTTGCTGAAGTCTTTTGAATACAGATGGTGAAAAACTCTGACTTGTCATGTGTACTGGCATCTCATTGCTGCCTGAAGTTCCTATACAAACATCTGTAAAATATGTGTAATGTAATGGAAGATAATTTCCCTCCTAGCACATTTGAACGAGAACCAAACCCATTTTAAAAACATAGAAAATTTAAAAATAAGTCATATCTCCAGCTTGTAAATCAGAGTGCCACCATAGATCAAAATAAAGATAATGCCACTAAATGTGTGGATGAATTGTGATTACCGGTATGTATAAAAAATTCAAGAGATACTGGCAAAATATGCCAAAATCATATTTTGTTTTCGAATAGAGGTATGCATCTGCAATGCAAATTGAGAATAAAAGTACAGGGATGTGTGGGCATAATTTAGTCCTGTACTACAAGCATAATAGATACATAAAAGCTACAGATTTGTGATATATGAATAATATACCATTGTAGTCTACAGTTTCACTGAACCAAGCTTAAATGCCATTCCTCTTGCCTCATTCCCAAAGGCACCAGAAGGCAAAATGGAAATGAATGAGTAAAGACGTCAGGAGAAGAACTGAAAAATCTAAACGTATTTTATTTCACATAGCTGTCTGTATCTGTTATGGACAAATTGGTTCTGAGTGTAAGGTCATATGCTCAGCTGCTGTAAATTTGTGCAAGTCACTGAAGGCAGAGGAGGACAATTAATTTGCACCACAGAGGATCTGGCTTTCAGTCATTACAGTGCCCAAAGCCAAAGTGAAGCTATGAAGTTTCATGCTTCTTATGGATAGATTAAGTTAGTTGGCACTCCAGGAACTTATATTGTCTGGAAACAAACATGACATTAGAGAGCTGATTGACTGAAATCAGAACAGAGGCAATTTAAAGCAAGCACACAGAGTTAGCAAAAACTGTGCTCATTTAGGGGAGAAGAAACTTAAAAACACAGAAAGGATAGACACATATTTAGGCAACGTATTCTTCATACGTGTCAATTTATTTTGCATGCAAACATAATTGTACCTTAGAGCTTTCTAAGATCAATAATATTAGAAATGGCATAGTCTTGCCAGATTCCCATTTACTTTTGGAAATACAAAAATCAGTCCCTCCAAAAGTTAAAGTGCTTCTTTAACCAAGTTTTGGGTTTTTTTCCTTTTTGAGGCAAGATCTAATACTTTGCCTCCTTGAAGAGTTTACTACAAATTTCTAACTACATTCCTACTATTTTTGCAAAATGCACCAATTTGTGTTTTTATTATGGAAATATTGATGCATTGATGACTCTTAACACCAAGCATAGCATTCTTAAGTGTTATCGCACTTAAGGCATTTCTAACTACCAGAAAAATAAAAACACTGTTTAAAATACTAGCAGGATGATTTTCTACATTAGGCAGACAAGTTCTGACTTTCCTGAAGGAGTACTGAGGGGGTGTGTGGGTACATAATAAAAAAAATACTTATAAAAATCCTGTATTTGCACAGTAGCTCTCATACGGTATCGGAGCAAATTTTTTCCCTCCCTCCCGTCCTTACCATTCAGTCTGAATGCTGGTCTGAAAGATCCAGCTGTAAATTTTCCAGTGTGGATAAGACACGGATATCTCTCATCTCTGTAATAATGGTCTTAGTTTCCCAACTGGCAGAAAATGATTGCAAGCAGTTCACAGCTATGACCTGGGAATTCATAGCTGTGACCTGTTTACAGGTCTACAGTCATAGCTATGAGTCTGTTTACAAATGTACTTACTAGATATATAGCAATATTGTTCTGCCCTGCCATGCCATTTGGTTTGCATTACAGGAACCATCTGGGGGGAGAAAAAAAACTTTTTTCTTCCTTATTTTGTTCAAAGAAAATAGTGTAGCTGGAAGTGGAGATTCCCTCACACAGGAAAGGGAGACTTAACAGATTTATTTATTGAAAGAATTTTCTTATGGTAGGCAGCACAATGAGGAATCATATTTTTCCTCGTATCAGGTAGTATCAGAAGAAATAAATACAGGAAAATAGCATGATAACTTTTAAACCAAGCAAATTAAAGGTAGGTAAAATCACATCTACAAAACTGTAAGAAATAAAGCTATCAGGTTCTAAACTCTAAATGACAGAGAATACAGTTAACTATTTTAATACTCGGAGGCTAATAAAGGTCAATATCTTACCAAAACAGAAAGGCCACCATCTTTGATAAATTTTTGCTGATGAGCTATGAGCAGGAAAGTTTACACCTACATATGAGCATCGCTAATAATTAGAATAATTTTTTAAAATGTGTTTGTATTTTGAAAACAAGAGAAAAGAGAAGACAACACTTCTTCCTTTGGAAAGGTTTGAACTTTAGCTTTTATTCTTCATAACTTGAGAAAACATTGGTTTGGATACCTAACGTTTTGGCCATTTATTAGTATTAATTCAGTTCTTGAGAAAACCTCTTGGGACAAAAGAGTTTGTATAGTCCCATATCAGCTCTCAGAGGTCATATTTTCATTTACAATAAGCTCTTACCATAAAGAATTTTGTTTGTTTTTTTAGCTATCCGCCAGAATTCAAGTTTGTAAAAGAGGAAGATATTCCACTTATTTATAGAAAACTCAAGTGCTTTCACTGGAAACAAAAGGAAAGAATTTACTTGTAAAAGTAAAGTTCTCTTTTCACTAAAAAAAAAAAACCCGAAACAGAGAGCCTGCTGTAACTGTAAAATAGTATGTGAATTTAAATAAATATATTGTAATTATAATGCAATATTTTGCATTCTAATTCTGAAATTTGCAGTTTATTTTATAATTATTATCTCTTTTCAAAGGTGACAAGAATTTTTTTTTAAAAAAAAAAAGTGTGTTGATTGGGGCTCACTTCCCAACAAAAATTCCTTTTGCAAAAGATTCTTTTTGGTATGTATTTTTTTTTTTAATAAAATGGTTATCCTTAATGGACAGTTCTGCCAGGAATATCATAGAACTATCAGAGGGAAAAAAATAATCTATTCCTTTTGTTCTTGTCATCCAGAGTGTCAGAGTTGGCTCTTTTCAGAACTAGAAAAACTTGCTTGGGATCACATTATACAGGTAATGAATTCTTCTGGCTGAGTAAATTAGAAAAAAAAAAAAAAAAAAGACCCTCTGATAGTGCCACAGATGTGATAGGAAAGAGAATTGCCTCCTATAAATGACTTCACGAAGCAACCATATGTTCCTACCCTCCAGTCATGTCTCATATTAAGTCTCACATTGAAAAGGAAGCCTTGGTATATGCACTTTGAGCAGCATACAGTCTGCTCTGTCACAGAGATAGCAGTGACTTCTTTCTATATCTTATCGGCTAGAAGTCAGAAATGTCAGAATCTATTACTGAAGATGCTCAGATACTCATAACCTTTCCCAGCTCCAGTATAAAACATACAAAATGCCAATAATTGAAATTATGTGAGCATTTACTTCCCCCAGGGATGGGGCAGTGTGTAGAAACAGGCATCCCTTGACTTTAAGATCACCAAACAATATTTTTTTTTTAAGAACAGGATGTACACAAACAAAAGCTATTACAGAAGAATATTATTTCTATCCATTTCTATAAAGTTGGGCAAGTGTACACACAAAATGCTTGAAGGTGAAGTGACATATAAAAACTATTATCATATTTCTGTACTATTTAGAAGTCCTGAAAATCTACCAGATTGCTTTCTTCATTCTGTTCCCAATGCCTGGACCATCAGTAACTATTCAATTCATACAAACAGTTCTTTTGATAGTCCTAATGTATGAACCACTGGAGGCTGAGGGAGCAAAAACTATTCATAACTGAGCAGCAATAACTATTTTGTCATTCTGTGAACATTTCCCATTCCAACTAAAGTTAAACCCAAAAACTTTATATGTGCTGAAAGGAATACACAACACCATTCTATGTCCAGCAGACTGAAAAGCAGTCCAAAAGATTTCCTTGCATCGCAGCAAGTGCCTCAATCACTCAAAATTTCTGCTAGAGCTCATCCTTTTACTTTCTTAGCTTACATTTTGACTGAGCCTAGCCAAAGAACATCTGGATTAAGGAGCAGCTTGGTAGAGAAAACTGCAGGTGAATGTCCGGTATCTTAAGTGTGTTCCCTGTCCAGTTCAGTCACCCACTTTTCAGTGGTAAGGCAACTGGGTTCAGCTCCAACGTCATCATGACCCTTCTCACTTTTAGGGGCTGCACCTGACTGAACTGTAAGTACAAAGTACTCCCTCTGAGGAGTAACCATTTCTCATCCCATCCTCCCACTTAAATAATTTTAACTGTTGTATAGAGAAAAAAACAAAAATCACACTGAAAGTGTCCTCTAGGAAAGGAAAGTTATGTTAAGAAGTAGCTATTAGAAATGATGAAAAGAATCAACTTGTTTGAGAAATTCCTTACACGGTATCCCTTTAAATGCTCTCTATACATCCTAGCAAAAAGATTTTATATAAAATACCAAAGATGTCAAATAAACTGGTGGGTTTTTTTACACTGCTCAGTCATATATGTAGCCTATATCTACACCAGCGGTCCTCAAACTTTTTAACCAGGGGGCCAGCACACGGATGCAGTGGCAGGCAGCCATCTGTGGCTGCTTGGTTTCCCCCCCTCCATCCCCCGGGGGGGGGGGGGGGGGGGGGGGGGGGGGGGGGGCGGGGGGGGTCTGTAAATACCGAGGGCCAGATTGAGGGCCCTGGGGAGCTGTATCCGGCCCGCAGGCTGTAGTTTGAGACCCCTGATCTACACATTCAGACGTACACCAAGGAAAATCCTGTGTCTCAATAACAAGAGTTTGACCCAATACCACATAACAATACAATTCTGCCCACAGAGTCAGCTGTCACATTACTGTAGACATTACAGTAACTTTGTGAAGCTGTATCACATGTAAGAATATAAATACATTCCTTTGCAAAGTCACACAATGGAAAGTAGGTCAAGTAAATAGACGTATTTTCAGTAACACTCCAGCCAAAATCCATCCTGTTGCACTAAAGAAAAATTGCCATTTGGTAACTAGTTTTCACTGGTTTATTTTTCAATAAACTATTTATTATAACAATGCCTTTCTTTTTCTCTTTTTGCCTTCTCAGCTTGAGACTAATTGTCACTTTACGATGACTCCTTGAGACCCATTTTTCCCAAACACTAACTATATTCCTTCATTCTACATCAGCAGAAAATCCTTCTGCCTCATGCTTATATAGTAGCTGCCATAAGAAATCTCCACAATGGCAGCTTTTGAAAGCCAAGCAGAGCCTAAAGTAAGCCAGCTCCTTGCATGAACTGCCTTTTCTCTGAAGAGAAGTTAAAAAAATAGGGTAGAAAAGAGAAAAGAAAACAAGTTTCCTGAGAAACATCAACACCACAGTAACTATGACGAGGCTCAACATCAAAATGGTAATGCAGGGAAAGCTATATCTGTAATATCAGTAAACAATTAAAAAATTAGTTAATATACATCAGTTCTCTTAAACCACAAGTGAATAGATTGCATCGCCTGTGCATATATTGCTGATGGAAGCTGAGATGTACTTTTTACAATTATTATCTTTGCTTGATGTCCTGCTTTTTCACACAGGTTGTTAGGCATGATTTTAACTAAGTAAAAATCAAGTCAAAGTTACAAGTATTCACCTACATGAAGTCTCTTAAACATGAAGGTAAAAGGACTTTCTTTGTTCTGGTGAAATCTGAATCTTTTGCTCAGGCTACATAAGAAATTGTTAAAATCAGAACAAGCCAACATTATGTGTTATATTCTGTGGCAGCTGATTCTCAAAATGAAACTGTAAAATGAAAATATTTGTCAGGATGGTGTAGGAGCCATAAAAGGTTTGAAGAATCATTTGATATTGCAACATCATCCAGATTTAGAGAACTAATAACTATAACTTCCCATGAGACCTATAAGTAAGATTTAGTGACTGGCGCAGAGCAAGTTTAATTCAGATGTCATTTACACTGTTATAACAGTAATACCACAGATTCTGTGTAACTTCTTATTTTTATAAAAATAAAAATGTTTGGTAATTCAAATATAATCTTGTTGAATTCATCAGCCTTTTTTCTGGTCTTTTCTTACTTTTAAACAGTAAATTGCACCATGAATCTACTTGTTCCAGGCTTTTTAGGTAACAGATTATGGAATCAAATATTTGAATGGACTTCAGGTCATTAACTGACATTATAAAGAGCTATATGCCTATTTGTGTCAAGTAAAATATGCTTTTACTTTGGTCTGAAGGACAATTCTGTATCTACCCACTTTCTACTGGCTGTAAATCATGAGATCCACTGACTGTGTACAGTAAATGTAAACAAGCTGATGATCCAAAAGCAATTAGGAGAAAAGACAGAGACACTGTTAAAGAAATATGGCCTGAACTGACAAGTTTGTGCTATTATCCTTACTCACCAGACAAGAATTATTGATGGTTCTCATCTTATTTTAGGGAGTAAAGAAACTTCATATTTCTGCCTGTACCCTATGTTTTATATACAATTTTGGTTTAGTACTTAATGGCTTTCTCTGAAGTTAAACTATTAAGGATCTTGCGTGCCCACATTGGCTTACAGATAGGAAGCAGAAAGGATCGCCTTCAACTGCAATGTTAATCTATTTTCCAGCCTATTATTCAGGTCATAGAAAGCAATAAATTAAGTAATAACATATGATTTCCATATCATTATATGATCTGAACCTGTATCCTGTCAAATGACAAAGAGATCCTGGAAGGTCATGTTTTGACCCTTCAATTAATCTGAATGTGTTTTGCATACTTTCAAGTGCTGACAGGAAACATGTTAGAAAAGTGCTGTGAGTGACAGTTGCAGGTCTTTACCCATTACACTCACAAGCGTTACACCAATTGCCTGAGGGTCATCCAGGTATTGTTAAATGCAAACTTTTCCCCAGGGCTGCATTTGATGTCAGTGCTTTGATCAGCAGGTAGAACTCAAAATAGAGCATTTCTCTGAACAGATGTGTTTTCAAATAGCCCTTTAAGTATATGATGTCTATAACTTTGTACTGGCTCTTTGTACATATGCTATTTCCCTCATTTGTACAGGTAGAAGCATTGAGTTCTCTGCCCTTCAGCTGGTTCAGTTTGATTTTTTTAATGACCAAGGAAAAGACGTTCCAGTGACACAGTATATATCATTTTTAAACAATATCAGTATTATTTCTACCCCCAAGAGTGTCAAAAAGAAAATTAGATTTAGAACAAGTTCTTAATAAAGGTATGATGCATTTTCATCATAACTACTCTAACCACCTCCAGTAGTTAACTTCGTTTTCCAATTAAATCATGTATTGGTATTATTGAGGTATTAAATTAGCATGTATTAGCATTAAATTGTTGTATACAAAGACAGATATTCACTGAACATCCTGTTCCTGTACTACCATTGAACCAATTTAATTTTGCCTTGAAAATGGCCAGAACACCAGCATCTACATAAATAAATATCAAAGATAAGATGAACTGTTTATTTATTTAAAACCCTACTGTAATTGCTGAGTTGCTCAGGGAACACTCAGAGAAGATGTACTTTTCAAGATCTTCTGCCCATATCATGCAGTAACAAGTTATAATACATGCGTATTTAAAAAGAAACTGGTTCTGAATTTTTCAGAATTGTGGTAGTTTGACTTTGACTTTGGCCCACCAAAGCCACTCTGTCACTCCCTCTCCTCAGCTGGACAGGGGAGAGAGAATATAACGAAAGGCTCAGGGTCGTGGGTTGAGATAAGGGCAAGGAGAGACCAAACACCAATTACCACCACGGGCAAACCAGACTCGACTTGGGGAAAAAAAATACGTATTACCATTCAAATTAGAGTAGGATAATGGGAAATAAAACCAAAACTTAAAGCCAACTTTCCCACCCTCCTCCCTTCTTCTCAGGCTTAACTTTACTCCCAATTTCTCTGCCTTCTCCACCCCAGCAGCACAGGGACACGAGGCATGGGGCTGAGGTCAGTCCATCACACCCTGTCTCTGCTGCTCCTTCCCTCTCAGTGGGAGGCTCCGTTACACACTTTCCCAGCTCCACTGTGGGATCCCTCCCACAGGGGACAGTCCTCCATGAACTTCTCCAGCGTGAGTCCTTACCACAGGCTGAAGTTCTTCACAAACTGCTCCAACGTGGGTCCTCCGCTGGGTCACAAGTCCTCCAGCAAACCTGCTCCAGCACGGGCTCCTCTCTTTCCACAGGTCCTGCCAGGAGCCTGCTCCAATGCAGCCTTCCCACAGGGTCACAGCATCCTTTGGGCACCCACCTGCTCTGGTGTGGGATCCTCCATGGGATATCTACTCCACCATCAACCTCCCTGGGCTGAGGGGCACAGCCTGCCTCACTATGATCCTCACCACAGGCTGCCGGGGAACCTCTGCTGTGGCACTTGGAGCACCTCCTGCCCCTCCTTCCTCACAGACCTGGGCGTCTGCAGAGTGGCTGCTCTCAGGTATTCTCATTCCTCTTCTGCAGTTCGTTGTGCAGATCTCCCCCCCCCCCCCCCCCCCCCCCCCCGCTTCTTAAATACATTATCCCAGAGGCGGTCCGTCACCACTGATGGGCTCAGCCTCGGCCAACAGTGGGTCTGCCTTGGAGCCGGCTGGCATTGGCTCCATTGGACATGGGCAAAGCTTCCAGCAGCTTCTCACAGAAGCCACTCCTGCCACACAAACCCCATACAAAAATGTATTTCAGATCACTTTTTTGGACTATGCTTTTGTAAGCTTACCACTTAAAAATGGCTAGTAGTCCCTGGAAACTTGTGAAACATTTTTAGTTTTACTTATAATATTATATGGGATCAGGAAGGGAGTGTTCTAATTTTATACACCTCCATCTAATACCTTGCTCTTGCACTTGTATATACTTCCCCCCAACCCCCCTTAGGGAACCTTCACAAAATACATATCTGCTACCTTTACTTACCATACAAAAATGATGACAGAAACTGGATATAGTGGAAATTATTAAAGAGCATTCTTTAAGAACCTGTGTTTCATATTTTGGGTATGCTAAAGACCCAGCTGGGAAGTCACAGACACCAGCTGCCTGGTGTGCGTGGGCTCCAATAGTTAGGAGATGCAGAATAAAATATCAACAGAGAAAAAAAGGTGCATATGTTTTTCTTCCTTCTCTGCTTTGTCTCTACCATACAACCATGGGAATAGTCATGATTCAGCTCATCCTGACCAAAACTTTGTCTTTTCACACAGTTTTGACATTCACAGACTTAAGAATTTAATTCCACCAGATTCTCACCATTAAAATCTTCAGACTTTTTTTTTTCCTTCTTGAATGTCTTTACTTATCTAATCTCTGCCATATGGATCAAAATGGTTTAATAATATTTTTGTCATTATTTTTGTTAAGCTTAAATGCACAGATACTTCCTAAAAGACAAAGGAACAGTTCTAATGTAAGAGTCTTATATGTGCCCACACCTCTCTGTGGCAAATGACATGTTTGAAAATACATGAAACCTGAAAGAAACTTAATGAAAGTAACACAGAAACAAAGAACTGGCATTTTTGTGTGTTTCTATAACATATATGTGGAATTGTTAACCTATGTTAAACTCTACATTAGTTTACTTTGATTATGAGAACCCATATAATTGATTTAATGGGTTTTCTGTAATGTAGTGTTTTAACACTGGTTTTTGGATGTCAGAGTCTTAATAATAAATAATCTCAAAAACTTATTTTAGATGAAAAAATCAAACTTCTGTTTTTTGATGTTCCTGATATTTTTAGTGATTTTATCCATAGCAGAAAACAGGTTAGTACAGAAGCAGTTGTATGTTCTTAAATACAGTGGAGTAATATAGGAGGAAATGTCATGAGCATTAAACTAATTTCTGTACAAAGTTAAAGATCCTGGCAGATTGAAAAACCTTGGCCATTAATGTGGTTAGAGCATCTGCATACAAATCCAAATCTAGTCTAATGTCAGTAGGTGTAAGTTCTTACTCATAGAAAATTCATTACATTGCTTCCTGAATTTTAATGAGAAGTAATTGAAATAGTTTATCATTTACAGTGTCATATTCACTAGCTTTTTCTTTGTGCATGAACTTTATTTTGTCATTAAAAAAAAAAATATCCATGAGCATATATGCCAACTTTAAAAAGGACAGCTATCCTGACAACACATATTGAGAACTAATTCAGAGTTCTCTGCAATCAGGAGAGAAGAGAACATGGTGCCTCTATGAAGGCCCAGAGGAATTGTCAAATACCAGTCTATTTTAGGCATTCAGATGCTAACATAATGACACAATATTATAATCAGAACAGTTATCTTTCTCTTCTACAGAACAGTACATATGAAATTATAATGTGTCTACAACTTAACCATTTCCAAGAACCAAAAGAAGCAGGAACAGAAATCTGTTTTGAAATAACCATACATCATAAATGACATCCAGTCCATCCACTCACTGTCTGACTGTTTGCACTAAATGTCACTACTGTGGTTGTGTGGAACTCTTGATGCCGCTTGAAAACCTGATGATGCTCAAGTCACTTGCTTGTAAACCAAAAGATGTTCAGAAAAGAGTCAGGCTGAAAATGTCTGGAATGGTGACCTTGCAAGCTGCTAAAACTTCTACCCTTTGACTGGTCGATCAGAAAAACAAACAAACCCAACCCAGCTTTACATGGTGAGGCTAGTGGTATTGCCCTTAACAATTCCAAGATTTGCCACCACTAAAAGAGGAAATAAACTATGTTGCAAATAATACCTTCACATAGCACAAAAGTTTTTTTCAGAAAGGAGCAGTAAGAGTGGTCAGAGAAAATAATACAAACATAAGGAAGCAGTGTAATTTGTTTAGCACAATAGTTAATGGGAGGTGCTGGGGGTGGGGAATGGGGAAGGTGCAACAAAATCCAGCATCTGGAACCAGAAACTAACAACATTCAGGTAAGCAATAAGACAATAGAAGTTTCAAAGCAAGAATTTAATACAGAAAAACAGAGAAGCCTGCACTGCGTAGGTCAGATTATTTAATCCCGACAGTACTTTCACTCTTAACATCTATTGACCTCAGCAGCTAGAGGCTATTCCGCCAGCTCCTGTTTCCTTGCTCCTACACGCTAGGTGCCAACTGCCCGCTGTAGTGGAGCACAGCCAAGGTGTGCTTGAGCCTGTAAGCCTGCAGTTGCCTTGATAACTCTCCTCACACTGCACTAAACTGGTTCTAAACTCTGAGATGAGATCACACCCAGAGATGTTTGGTTTACTCTGTATTGCTTTCCCAAAGTAATATTTTTTAGAAACTTGCACTTAACCCAGCACTGGAAGTACTATATCCAGTAGCAGCCACAGTAACAGTGTGCACAGGATGTGGTTTTCAGTACATAAATATATTTAAAGGGTATTCAGGAAAAGTTACTGTTCACTCTATGAAACCATACAAGTCTACAAATAAATTCTTCATTTAAACTTCTACAGTAAATATTTGCTTCTTTCCTATTCTCCATTCTATGTTTGTTTCTGTGCTTTTGTGTGTGTGTGTGAGAACATTAATTGTTGCATTTTGGAGGTTTTTGAATAGATTGTGAATGATGCTAGAGCAGACAGAGGCAAAACAAGGTTAACATTAAAAACACAAAAAGGAAGTTATAATCCAGCAATAAGCTCCTATCTTATTTGGCAGAGCAGCATAAAATTTGCTAAAGCTCAATAGTGCATATTTTTGTACAAAGCTTTTTAGAAAGACTTTAAAAAATCTAAACACGTTTTGTCTTAGTTTTATATTTTCTTCTATAAAATGCAGAAACCTACACACTCTTCTGATTTTTTAAAAAAACATTAATGAAACATGACAGATGCAATACATCGGATCAATTTAACTTCTGAGCAACAGTATAATCTGATTCCAATATCTACTATGGCTGAAAAACTATTTATTATGATAAAGAGCATCATCAAATGTACTTTCAAACATCTGTGTAGTATTTATAAATCAGAAATAACATTTCAAGGCAAAACTTCATTAAAAGATATGGCTACATATGAATAATAAATGACATAAAAGATATGGACTAGATATTATTAGACTGATGGGAAACAACGCAGAAAAATGTCCTTTGGAATATATGAGTATTTATTTACTGCCTTAATTTAGTCTTGGCATTTGTCTTTTGGGCCAGGCTATAGGTTACTCATCTCATTGGTTACACATTACTATTCTCAAAAGGTACTAGGAAAATAGAAAAAACTAGAGAAATTACAGAAGTAATATAATTTTTGTATTTATTACAAATAATTTGTGTAATAAATTTGGAGGCTGGAGGACAAATCCTGTGATGAGAGACTATAGATTTGAATTTATATAATTTAGAATGGTGAACACTAAGAGGATATTATGTGTTTTCAACAGTATACAGATGTATAGTCAACTGTCACAGTAACATCTGACATGGTAAGTCACAGTCTCAAGAAATGACAAATGAAGAATATCTTAAGGCTAAGAAAAGTTTGGGCAGATGATATTAGGAACAAGTTATTAACAGTGTAAGTAATAATGGTGTAGTCTATAGTACAGAGAGGAATTGTAGCACTTTTACAACACACGTTTGAGAACAACTTAGATTAGAAATTATAAAAACAATGAACGAAATAATCTTCAAAAGTATAGATGCCAAACTAAATTAAACCCTTCCTTTAGGCCCTGAAGTACTACTGCTTTGGAGCTAAAATACATATTACCTAAAATACCTTATAAGAAAGGTAATATCTAATAATATAAAATCAAATTTAAGATATTAATGTTTAGTACACTAAACAATTGTTTCTTCCTCCTCAGTTAAGATGCAAAATTATGATTCAAGAGCAGTACATAAATAAGAAATAGCACAGATAGGAGTATCTGAGGTTTTTAGCAGTTGATAAAAGAAAGAAAAAAGTGATTAATTAAAAGACTGAAATCAACCATCAGAAGAGAAAAAAATTGCTACCGAAGATAAATTACTTTTACTCCACACAAAAGATAAAAGTCGACAAGCTGTTAAATCAAATCATAAAACATAACTATATTAAGATTTATCTTGTACTATTTGACTGAAACTACAAAGGTATAACCCCAGTAAAATGACTACAGATTGAATGGACCTCAAGGCTGAATCATCAATCCCCTGAGATGTTGATGTTTCCTTCGTATCAGCTCTAAGATCCTTTGGCTTGTGCTGAACAAAGCATACATTTCCATTTTCATTTCCCTTGCCCTTGTCCTGTACCTAAAATCTTTCATACTCCAGAGCCATAATTTCATATCAGTTGAAAGTATTTCCTTTCATAAAAAGACAGAAAGATGTTCAACTACCTCATTGACCTTAAGAATACTTTTCAAAGGTTTGGTGGGCGATTCAGGTTTCTAATATCTAGAGATCAGTAACTTAGCAGAGAAAATACATCAGATGGCTAAAATCATATAGTTATTTCATTTAGTCAATGAAAAAACTTTTGGAGTGGTTACTATTCATAACAAGAATCACAGACCGACCCAAATTTACAGATTAACTTCTCATATCAGGCAATGCTGGTAACATCTAATCCTACTTTACTGTAAAGCACAGCTCAGGAATTCAGCCATTTAGGCATTTCCCTATTCGGAGCAATATAGTTAGTCAAGTGAATGCTCACAGGCAGACCTGACCAAGGATATTTTCCCAAACAAGGGTGATTTCATTAATGATTTTCTTTAATATAAGATAATACCAATGACCAAAAAAAGCCCTCCTAAAAAAATTAAAAACCAAACAAAAAAATATCCAGCATTTCTGGGTTAAGATAAAATCATATGTATTTCCAGTTACAGAATTTATATTTCTTGACTGTATCTTCTTTAACAGACATAGAGAAAAATAAATCCTGCTGGTGAATTTCAGATATCACTTCCTAACATTTAGGGGACAAAAAGGAAAGAAAAAATATCTCCATCTCTCATCATAGTACTAATTGCACAAAAAATCTGTCTTGATACATGGAGATGAGATCTGCCTGGTCAGAAGAGCCTTGCATTATTTCCTCAGCTCTGAAGATGGTCGTATAATTGACAGGACAAGTTACTGGGTCTTGTGACCCTTTCCTTTTGCACTAAAAATGTGGTCTTATTCTTTGAGAACCGTTAATACCAACTTTATTCTGAATATTAGAAAGAAAAAATAAATTAGTGATCCTTCATATATTTCCATCATTACAAACTGAAATTTCATGACAGCTATTTCCTCCTACAGACCACTGTATAAGTTTTTACTGTATACTTTATTAGATTTTAAAATCTGTTGGTTTTCAGTTTAAAAAAGGATTAATCTTAACCACTTAAATGTCTTCCTTTATTTACAAATCAGGTATCCTCTAGTCACTTATATCTGTAAATTGTTACCAAAGCTGTATCTCAGTAAAATGAGATGTTTTATGCAACAGATTTTGTCTACATATGCTATTCCACATCTATGCATCTATTCGACATTGTAAATCTGGATTCATATCCTCTAGCATTCGCAGTAGCTATCTCATTCCACATTGTGAGAGAATACATCGATTTTCACAATATAAATGTAAGCAGTGGAAAATTAATATTCATTAAGTTCTCCACTAAGGAACAAAGAATAATAATATTCTGCTAAAAACTTAGCATCTGCCGTGAAAAAAGAATTTTATTAACATACAAAAGTGACCTCTAGCTTTAAATGGTTTCTTCCAACTTAATATATAAAATGTGTGACCTAACCTCCTTTTGCATAGTACCTAATTAAAACTGCTGTATTATTCACATGTAAGAGATATTAAGAAGGCTTATGTGGCCTACATAGGAAGAAGCTTCTGTAGTAGAAGTGAAGGCATCTCACTTAAAATAAGATACTTGAATTTATTTCCAATAAGATTTTAGAGTTGCATAAAATGTCTTTTATATGTCATTGGATTTGCTCTACAAAAATCAATTAGTAAAAGAGGTACTACTCTGTAATTGCCACCAATACCTCACTATCAGCAACAAAAAAACAATTAAGTGAATGTAAGTAGATAGATTTATTGTGTCTTTAATTAGTCTTTGTTACGTCAAATTCTTAAAAGCTCACATCTTTACTTGTCAAGTAAAATCTTCTACAGATTTTGGCCTATTTTTTCTTTTTTTCATTTCTCCCCATTTAATACATCTCCTTCTTCAAACACCATTTCCATGCTAGATGATTCCAGACTCACCCTAAACACAGGCAAAACACAAATTTTCAAGTATACAGAAATGAACTTGCCTACTTTCTACTTTCCTCTAATCTAATGGTGCTGCTTTTTTTTTTTTTTTTTTACTTGCTTGTGGAATGTGGTCAAGCAACATCCCATGTGCAATGTTTGCTGATCATTTTGGTTATGAAGGGAAATAGAAGTGACTGATATGTGGTAGAGAAGAAAGTTTTCTCTCCTGAAATGATTGGTCACCTCCTTTTAATGAGGCAGCAGACAGCAACCTTGTCACACTTGTAGTATGGAAGTGTTAGCAATGGCCTTACAAGTAAGCCAGGAGACAAAAGTCCTGAGTCCAAATGACAGCCCTGAAGCCAGTGCGCTATACCTCTTCAGACAAGGGACTGTGTGCTTCAGCTAGCCTGTCTATGAGTGTGCAGATAGCCATACTTTGTCTCTAAAGTTCTCTAAAGAAAAAAAAAAAATCCTAAAGGATACTAAGCAGATTCATTCTTCAAAGTGGAATTACTGTAGTAATTAAATGCATTCCAACTGCAAGAAAAGATGCTATAACTTCTTTCCTACCCAGTCACATGAAGAAAAAAGGCATTATAAATGCTTTTCAAATCAAAGAAGGCATTTCAGAGAAGATTAAGTTCAAAAGACATTTTGCTGTTCAAGGAAAAAAAACCCAAACATTTCTTAGAGGAAAACATGACTTCCAAATAAGAATTATTTATGATGAGTATTGGTTTACTTATGCTAAAATTAGCTGTGACTATGTAAGATTGTTATACATCTTTATTTATTTGTATTTGTATAGAGAATGTATAAAAAAACCGAACAATGTCATTTTACAAGACATAAAACATCAATAATACACCTTTACTGGGGCAGATAATTGCACTGAAATTTGGGAAGCCTGAGATTCCTGAAGACATGATGTTAAATTCATTTCTTTCACTATTCCAAAGCTTATTTTGTCACATTCTTTGTCAAGACTCTTTTACTTGCTTTCAAATGAAAACAGACAATACACAACCTTGCCCATGTATAGAGCAACCTATGAAACTTTAGCAAAGTGCCTTGTCACTGTCAAGGAATTGTCATGGCAAGTAGTCCAGAAAAGGTATAACAGCACAAGGTAATGTAGCTCAAAGAAATGGTTTTAATAGCTGCCATGGTTGAAAATTATAAAGACAGAGCTTCATGTCTATGAATAAATAGCACATCTTTACCTTTTATGTGCACAGGAAATTAAATTGCACCTATATTTCCATAGTTGAACAGATTATGCCTTATCATAAGGTTAATTCAATAATCATCACCAAAGCATTTCAACTAATCCAAGTAAAAAAATACAGCACTAAAAGGTTGTCTAAAATGAAGATTCAAGACAACAGAGGTTGAAAAACTTACCATAAACTTTAACACAAACCAGCTGCTCAATATGTGATAAGACAGTTCCAAGCCACAAAGAAAGCTTGAAGTGTTGTATGGCCTCTGCCAAACTCCAGGAGCTGCCAATGCTGAAGGTGGGAAGTCCATTTTGCACAATGATTTCAGTGAGAGTTGTGGATCTATCCAAGGTCAGATCTGTTATTTTTGTTGTTCATACCTGCAGAAGGTGAGTCTGTTTACATGAGAGACGTACTCATAATACTAAAGATGATAACCACAAATTAACTGATTTCACTTCTTTTTTTTTTGTGACAGAAATATCTGGAAGGATTTTTGAATCTTAATTTCTTTTCATTTTCTAAGCTGTAATGGCAGTCATCTGATGTCAATAATTAATGAAACAATAAAATGAATCTTTTCTGTATCTGTACCTCTACAATTCAAGAGCACTTGGAATCCATATGGGATAATGCTTCTTCATCAAGGCACTACCCTAGCTACAGGTATGAGCAGAGTCTTGAAATAAGATAAGAGTCAAGCAATATGCAACAGCTATCTAAAACACACTGTGCTCCCGTAGAGTTACACAATAGATAGTAGAAGCCATACTAAAATACCCAAATAAGTAGTTTTTCTAGTTACCACGTTGTCTTCACCTCTAGTGAATGATCTGGAGGTATGGAAGTATCTAACTTCTTGTGCATCTACCCAGTGGTGCCTTGAAACAATCATTTCATGATCTGAAACATAAAAATTCTTTACCTCTTCCACATCTTACATTGATTGTTGTGTGTTAATACCATGCATGAGTCTACTCAGCCCTCTAATAATGCCTCCAAAACTTTGCAATTACACTGATTTCACAGCTACAAAAGAAAAGTTAATAATGCTTCAAGATTTTTCTTACCCAACACTGGAGTTTGCAAAATTGCCTCAGTATTATTGAGCATTCAAATAAATAATGGAACACAAATGTCACACACACTGGCAAACCTCCAGTTGCTTCCTAGAACAAGCCAAATATTTCTGCCACTTCTGCAAAGCAACTGGTTATGTAACTGTATAAGAGCACACACTGTCTGTGCTTACAAAACATTTGATTATTATGTTTGAGGTGAAATCCTGTGGATTTTATGGATGCCAAAAGTCTAGTAGTCAAATTCCTCAACACATAATGGAAACACCAGTCTAAGGTTATATGGCAAGCTTGATAGTTCAAGAAACAAAGGCCTTGACCATCACATATTGGACATGTACTTTAAACATCCATTTGAAGTGCTCCTGAAGATGGTGCAGTACGTGTCTTAGACTACACACCTCAGAGTAATGAGGTTGAGAAGCTGCTTCCACTGGCATATATAATTTGTCTAACATAGATGACCCTAATTTAGTAGGGTCTATTTTCTACAAGGCATTTCCAACATGTTCTTCAAGAAAATTTGGCAAAGTTATATTACCCATCTTGTCTTAAAGGCAACACACTTTTCATCAGGAGTCACAGAACAGGAACTGAAGTTTCCTTGACAAGACCTTTTCAATTAAAAATTGATTTGGTGGAAATCTGACTGTGTAGGAAGTTATAACAGCTAGAAAATCAGTCCTCATTGTGATTTCTTTTGTTTGCTACATTATATTTTGGTTTTAGACAACATCTAAACCTTTGAAAAAGTCAAAACATCCTTTCCATTACTAGTCAGAGGAATTTCAGAGTGTCTCAGAAGTGAAATGACTTTGAAAGACACACTCAGAAAGACTGAACCATCTCAGTAAAATTATGCAGGATAAAAGGTCTACTGAAACGAATGATGAAATTCACTGTAAATTCAGAGGGCATCAGAAAACATCAGAGATCTGTAATTGCAGATCTGAGATCAAGAATAACAGGTGATAATAACAAAAAGAAAATAATTATTCAAAGATTCACACTGAGAGCATGAGCTATTAAAGGTCTTTTGGTAATACAAAGTGTTAAATAAAAATGGGAGGATGGTTTAGAATTAACATCAACATAGTTAACAGCCTGCATTTTGTCCTTAAATTTACAACATTCCATTCTTTTCTCCACATTTATTTTTTGATTCCAAAGGAAGCTTTTAGTGGCAGCTGGTTTAGTTGCTCATCATTTGTGTGGATGCATTGATAAAGTGGGGTTAGCAAGTTACAGAAACTCCAGGATTTCTCATAGCTCACCATTCCCTAAAACACATTCTAAACTGACTGAATCAATAAAAACAGGTTTCAGCTTTAACAACAAAATAATATTTTCTGAAAATATACCCTAGCGCCTAACACAAAGCAATTTCCAAATAACTTAATGAAACCATCAGACAGCTTGCTCTGTGGCATGCCATGCTGAGACAAAGTTATAAAAGCTGTGATGTGACATTACTGTTTGTTAACATTTTCCCATGAGCCTTCTTTCTGGTTTCATTTGAGAGTAAGTCACTTAGTGATACTGAATTTATTTGCACAGATATTTTTTTTCATGTTTATTTTACCACTGAGGGTATGTAAATATAAAATATGGCTAAGCAACAAGCAGATCTAGATATCAGTAGGTTCTGCATATTGCTGGCAAGGTACATATTGCTGACTCATTCAATTGTAACAAAAACCACATTTGGACCTCATAAAACATTTCAATTATTCTAAGTAGCTAGTATACAGAATCCATTAATTATTAAACATATATGGCATAATTCAGTGTTTATCTTCAGAAGAAAAATTGCTGGTTTGTTTCTTGGCTCAGAGAAAAGTTCCTCAAGTATTAGAATGTTGTCAGGAAACATTTGTTACTACAGCAGTGCATATACCAATCTCAATTCTACTCAGTCATCTATTAAACTTTCCTTTTCCATAAATTGCAAAGCAGTTTATTTTCTTCCCTATAATGAAAAAAAAAAAAAAAGCTTATTAGTGCAAAATATGACAAGAATAAAGAGAAACATGAATAACATTTTACAAGTAGAATTACCATGAATATAATCTTTCTTCTAAAATGTTGGTGTAACTAAATATTCTTTAAAATATCTCTGTAGAGATCACTCTTACTTCTCAATCCCCTACATGCACATTTGAAAGTAAAATATGTGTATTTCTTCTTTACAATAACTTATAAAATGCAGAGCATACTGCTCTAAAACAATTGCTGTAGAAGAATTTTTTGGTAGGAGGCAGCAGGTTATTTCTGAATTAAGAAGAGAATAGTTGGCATTTTTTGAGCCATATGTGAAGAACAATTTGTAGAATGTGGGGCAGATGAAAGGGGAGATTTTAAAGATCATTTTAAAGAGAAGGGTACTTAGTTATTTCCACTTTGCATGCAAACCTTTATAAAATGTCCGCGAAGTAAACAACATTTCTCTACTTCTGTAGTATTTATGAATCCATAAACAGATAACCTCTCTAACTGATTTTTTTCTGTGTATTGTGCTCATCTAACATACAGTTGCAGCACTTGTTTTATGGCCTAAGAGAGAATTTTGTTTCACTACATCAGAAGCTAGAGTAGTTAAACAGTGATAGTTTTGCATATTGATCACACGCATCTTTTGAAGTATCTGCTCTGTCCTTTGCTGGATAACTCTGACAGGAATCTTTCAGGCATACCAAGAGTAGCAGAGAGAAGTTTACAAAACCATTTTGCAGCAAAGTAACATAATATGTCCACAAGAAAACCACGGTGTCCCTCTTCCCCTCTGAGTGTGTAAAGAACAAGGGTAGCCATGAATAATGGAAGCACTCCCAAGTTCCTTACCTCGGGACAACATGTGATAAATTTGTAATGACCATGGAGAGAACTAAGGCACTTACAAACTTATGCCTATGCAGCACCAGCCTCAGACAGGGTCTAACAACATGTAGAAAGAATAACAAAGTTTTATAGCAGTTGTTGTCATTAATTTCCAAAGGAGGGAGGCTGTCGCAGCACTTTCTAAACTATCAAGCTGCAACAAGGTCTTTTACCACCACATACCAACATACTTTTCATGCCAGTCCCTCTACTGCATTCTCCTAGTCTCTCCTCATCCAGGGCATGTGTTCTTTCTCTGCTTCTTTCTCCTCTCTCTTCCTCGGCTGCTCCCTCTTCCTTGGCTGCCCAACCACTTAACTTAACCAGCCACAGCTGCACCTTATCTACATCAGCCAACCCACCGCCCCTGAAGCCAACCCACAGCTGTATGTTATCAATGCTAATTAACCTGCCTTCATTCCTCTACAGGAGGCTTTCTTCTGGAAATCCACCTGCAGTTCCAAGAAAGGGATTGTTGTTCTGGCATCTAACTCAATGTACCTCTTATATGTATGTAAATGAAAAAAATATATTTAAGAAGTCTAACATATTAATGTGGCCTGGCACTGTGGCACTGTAGAGTTTTAAATTAGATGTATGATTCGGTGTTATAAAAACAAAGACTTCTGAGTGTTGTATTTACCAGGGTAAATATATTCGGGAAATTCATGTCAAGTCCTGGAAATACATTGATTAAAATATTCAGAAGGCAAAAAAAATCAGAACCGGATGAAGTAATTTGAAATTTAAACTAAAATTTTGAGGCTTTCATAATATATCTTATTAAAAATATGAGCACCTACATTTCAGAAAGTGAACAGCAGTTATATTTTCATTCTACTAAGTAATCTTTCTCAATATAGAGGAAACTGTTAGCTGTTCTAATACTATAATATTGACCAAAAAAATCATATTTAATAAAACTTAAAGTGAAAAAAGAGAGAGGATTTTCAAGGGATAGCACTTCCTGGTGATGTTCTCAGGATACTGTCACAGTCCTAGTCCTGACATTTGAAACTCTTTAGCAATGCCTGACAGCTATTTCCCTGGGCTGGAATATGTTGGCCAATTTGCTCAAGATTTTCTCCTGTTCTCAATTTTTCAGGCTGCACCATCTCAAATGGTCCTAAGCACTATAGTAAGCATAGGCCCCTGGAAAGCATCGTGACCCCTCCCACAAATCTGGAAGATGAGCTGATGAAACATAGTCACTGTGCTGAGTGTAGGTTTAGGACCAAATGCGTTCCAGAAAAGGGGCTCAGAAACTGAAGCCAATGATCTGCCATAAACAGTTCCCAAAGTAGTAAGAAAGATGAAGCTGAAGCAATTTGGAGCAATCTGTGCTACAGAGCTAGCAGAAAATAAAATTTTTGGTCAAGTTCCAAGGTCTACATCTGTTGGGGGACTTACTGAAGAGCTTCACAGTAAGCAGGGAACAGATAAGCCCTGTGAAATAAAAAAAGTGACCTGAAAAAATCAAATTGTCCCAGGCACATTTAAGAACTAATGATTTTATTTTAGGAGCAACTGTAAGGGAAGGAACAAAACAAGCAAAGAACATCCAACATGATAGGGGTTCACCCACTCAAACACAGTGAAGAAAGAGAAAGGGAAAAATATTTTGCAGTTCCTCAAGTAATTTTTGAAGCTCAACCTTCAGACTAAAGTTCTGTAGAAACAGACAGGTCATATATTCTAGAAACTCAGGTTGTTTTCTGCTTTACGTAGGTGGCACTTACACTTTGCCTCATCTCTGGTGTCATATTTTATCTTGATACTACAGTAGAATCACAGTGCAATTCCAGCACATATCACTGGCACACTGCGATTTGTTAGAGTGACTCTTCTGGACCAGCAGACACAGAAGGTTGCTTTTTCATCCTTTAATACTTTATGAATTTTCTCAAAGAAGAAGTCTTGACTGCTTTCAAGAGGCAAAAGCTTCACTATCTTTCTGAAATAAGCGTATGCAAGAATTTTGTCGTCTGTTTTCTCACATTGCTGTGACCTCATTTGTTGAGCATTTAGACATTGCTGGGCATTTTGTTTTTTATATATACACTAATTCCCTTATCTTACATTTATCATACATTATTTAGACAACTTTGTTTTTTTCCCTGCAAAAGATTTAAAACCTTAAAACACTGGCTAATGTTTAACTAGATTTCTTTAAACTATAGAATGTGGCTTATGAAGGCACGGACCCCAGGTGAGATCCTCTATTGCCTACATAAGTGCTGGTTATATACAATCACTTATCCACCCATGTTCTGCCCTGGAAGGTGCTTATATGCAACAAAGCACCTTTGCAGCCAGCTCACACTCCATCAAGCTCTTTGCTCCCTCTATGCTCATCTGAGGAGCTCTTTCCTTCCCAGATCAGGATTTAAGCTGTGGGAGGCTTTGGGCACAGCCCTCGCTGCAGACAGGTGTGCACAGAACTGATTTGCAGGTGAGCTCAGAGAGCCAGATTTAGTGCTGGTTGTTTCCTCACTACATTTTAAGGCATAATCATTCTGCAACCTGGCACCCAGACAGTGAACAAAGACTTTTCTTTATCTCCATATCCAGGGCTCAGGAGCAAGCAGGAAAAGCCTGCACAGATGTGTCCTTACAATAGATAATTCTAAATTTAGAAACACATCGTTTTTGTTTTTACTTATACTGTTGACCTGAAGACTACAACATAACTCCAGTGCCACTGTATTTGGTGAGTCACACTAACGTATTGGAGCTCTATAATGAGACCATCAACTTAAATGTATTTGTCTGTTTTCTGTTCTTAAATTTGAAAGTATAAATTTAGCCCTTTCCAGTAAAAACCAGGCCCATTTATTTTAGCTATTTGCTGGCACTTGTATTTCTTCACTTGCCTGAATCAATAGCGCTTTCCATCCCAAGGTACTTTAAAAAACTAGGGTAGGATCTGAAAAAGATCTCAGCCTCACTACACTCACTGGCAAGTACCACTGAGTTACAACAAAGATAGCTTGGAGAATATTAGAAATGCTTTTTATGAGCATTTCCCATTAAGAGCCCTGAAATAGGGACACAGTGAAGGGAGAAAAATGCAGATGGGTAGAGCCCACATCCAGGAAAGTCCTAAATGAGAGTTAAATGTTCAAGTGCAGAATGCAGACAAACAACTAATTCCCATCAACTTAGTGTTAAATATCTAATTCCTATTAGTCCTTGAACATCAGCTCTGTAGAGTTCTTGAAAGCTCGGGGAACGTTGAGAGTTTTTGGAGGTTTTTTTGAGAAGTGTTGAGGCTTTCAGAGGATTGTTTGGTTTTTTTCACAATTTCTGTAGTCTGAGGGAGTTTCTCTTCTGAAATAGCTGAGAAGCAGGCTGATAAAATCCCAACCACTTAATTTATATGTGTATATATATATTCAGAAACAGCCTTTTATTGATCTGGCTAGGTATCAAAAGACAAAGGGAATATTTCTTATCACATATAACATAGCCTTGTGATAAATTCCATCCCTCAGGAGAAAAAAAACAGAAAGAAAAAAAAAAAAAAAAGATTTAGGTAAGCTTTCCTGCCATGCAAGAGGGTTAATCAATGCAAACACCAAGGGAAAAACACAGCATGTAAGGTGAAGTAGAATAATACTTCATGATTTTTTGAAGAATATGTTTTTGTCTCAGGTATTTATAAAAAACAGGATTTTTTAAAAAATATTGCCCCATAGAAAGAAACTCCCAGGAAACTCTGCAAGAGTTATGCTACTTTGTAAATGGCTTTATGTTGGCCTGCTGAGGATGTGCAGAAATTTCTGGTACCTAATAAAGAGCTGTCAATGATCACAAACAGATCTTTCAGTGATATTTTGACCTCAACAGGTAAATGTGAGCAAAACCATGACTCCACATCAGTAGAAAAGTAGAAAATTTGGCTTTTAACAAAGAATCAATAGTAAATGTCATTTAAATATGTCTGTCAGTAAATTACACGTGCAATTACATAAGTAAAATTACCATGAGAGAATACTAACAATACTACAACCAATAATTTGACCACTGCCATTGAGTGCTAATACTATTTTGTTAAAACTAAAAAAATCAGTTTCTGTTTTAGGTCGTCATCATCATGACTGGGTATTTAGGATGCACAGGACACAGCCATGAACAGGACTATAGTATTAGGGATTAGTGGACATAAAGGAGCACCCAGATCCAGAAATCCTGTGATCTACAGAACCAAAGGCAATGTGTAAAATGATTGTTTTCTTCTTCACAAGGAAAGTCTATATTCTCAAAAATAATGCAACTTTCTTTCAGATTTTTGCTTCTTCCTATGGCATGTAATTTTGTAGAGCATTGCAAAACATGGAAAGAAAAGGGGAGGAGAAGTTCTTTTAAACATTTAAGCTTTTTTCCTGACTTACCCTACAAACCTGCAAATCTCTTCTGCATATTCTTAGTGTTAGGCACAAAAATATTCCATCCTTCATTAGACTATTCCAGTGCTTAATATAAGGATGTGCTCAGTTAATTTGCTGAAGGATTCTGCAGCTTTTCTTTTAGGGCCCATGGTTAATGCCTGAAATGATTCTTTCTCCATATGCCTTGAATGAAGCGAAAATGAAACAATATTCCTTTGTCATTTGTTGGTGACGGGATGGTGGGACTTGTATCCAGATTGAATCTTTTTTCTCCTATAACTGGTAAATTAATTTGTATTGTGTGCACAACTCATTCTCATTCTTGCCACACATCACTTTAAGTAGATGGTTTCTCATCCAGTAAAGCATAATTCCTCTTATCTATGAATTTTCATCTCTGTTGTCTTATCCCTGTTTGAGCACAGAATTCTTCATTATATTTGTTAAGAGCAATTTGCTTTTTTCAATGTCACTGTTCAAGTAGACAGTAACTTCATTTTTATACTAGATTCATTAAATTTGACATCATAACTACTTGTCTTCTCCAACTGGACATTCATCACAGCATATTGACTTTTGGATCTGCCAATGGCAGATTTAAGTATTATTGCTTTTTCGTTTCTTCAACTTTGAATGTAAAAAATCTAAACAACTACATTTGTCATCATATAATGACAACATATAATACAAAGGAAAGTAGGGAAAGGTGAACCAGAGGGGAAAATAATTATGTCAGTCACAATGCATGAGGTATGTTGATGAACAATATACAATTACCTGTTTTCAAGAGAGTTAAAAACAAAGCTAAGCAATGGCTAAAACCATTTACTGATAAACTGTAAGCATTTCTAAATCCCTATATAACAACTTCATATACAACTTCATCAGTAGGTAACAACTCCTGAAATCTTAAGTCATTTCAAATATGGAATGGGAAACTATTGCTCTAGGTTATGAAACAGGCAGACCTAGAGCACAGGATGCAAGCAAGGGTTATCTGACTGCCGAACATGACAATTCTGTTACCAATCCCACATGAACTAGGGCTTTCCTTTCTCAAACAAGGTGAACTATAACTATAAGCCTACATCCATCAACAACAACAACAAAAAAATTGCCTTATTGGAACAGCACAGAGAATATAAACAAATGTAATTTAATGACAGATTAAGTGCATTGTGACAAGATTTCCACTTCATCTATAAAGACACCACAGGATGACATTACAATGTGTTTACATGAGAAGGTAAAAGTTTGTTCTTTCTCACATAATGTAAGGTGTCACAGTCTACTCAGAACTACACTAAATTGTTTACCCTAATATCTGAAATGGCGCCTGGAAAGTTCAGGCTAGTACAAGATCTAGTTTGCATTTATACCTTATGTGGTTTTCAAAATAAATATTTTAAAATATTCCTTATGTCTGCAATGCCTACATGACACAGAATAATAGAATAATGAAAATAGATTAATTTAATAGAGTATTTAAAATACACCCCACTGAGCAAGTGTCGTGGGGCATGTACTCATGAAGTCAAAGTATCTTAACACCATTACTAGACTATGGGTACAATCATGAGTAAGACACACATGGGCAAATATGGAAGCAAAAGAGGCAAACAGTTTTAATCTTTACTGTCTTGATGCAAAATGTTGGAAAGAAGAAGAATATCAGAAGTAAGGTGGAGGACCCATTCATAATTGTCTTACACTGATCTTTTATGATATTATTATCATAATAAAATGAAACACGCATTCAGATAGACAAAGCATATTTGCTAGGATTTGATCCCGGAGAGTAATACTGCTGATTAAGGTTTATGGAATAAGTACCTTATGATAACAATTAGAAACCTAGTTCCAAAATGATAAGAAGGAGGAAGGGAAGGGGGGGGGGGGGTGGTGGTTAGGAAAAAAAAAAAAAAAAAGTAATCAACATTGACATGTCCTTTCTAATTGTAAAAATGAAGCGTAAAATTAGCAGTCTGGTTTTAGGACTCTGTTGCTCTCTGGTGCCTTAATCTGTTCAAGAGATACATGGAAATAAGGTCATTATGTTCAAGATTGCAGACGATACAAGGATTAGAAGATAGAACAAGTAAGGTTCAATGGTACAAACTAAGTCACATTTTGATTGTTTACATGAACAGCATAGCAGATGGTAAAGACATGTTGTTGTTCGGAAAGATGCAAAATAATTAGGCTTAGAGCAAGAAAACAAGCTATACAATATGTGGCAAATGGCACAATAATTTAGCACACTGATCAGGAAAACAATTTGAAGGTTATTACAGAAAATCATTTTAACCAGCAACACAAAGCACAGTAGCAGTAAAAAATGCAAACAAAACATTATTGTGAATGTGTAAATGGACAGACTATAATAAAAGAAAACATAATGCTGTTACTGTGCACTTTATATTTTTATATTAGGCTATATAGGAAATACATATGCCATACTGACTACTTGTTACATAAAGAAACTAATCTTTTGAAGTGGAAAAAAAAGAAGAAAAAACAAAGATCAGCAAGATGATATTAAATCTCACAAAAATCTAGAAAAAATGGGGCTTGAACATCAAGGCTATGAAAGAATTTATATGACAGAATAAGATGAAAACCAAGTTTCATTCTAATCTTAAATTCCCAATTTCAGGTCTAGAAGCTCTGACAAAATGTCCATTTTCTGTAATACCCAGATTATACAAGTCATCCTTTTGACACCATGGTACTAGTTAAGGAATAACCATCACAATATGTATCAGGGTCCTAAAAGAGTTACCTTCACAGTCTTCAGAAAGTATAATGTATTAAAGCACAGTTTCCTAAACTTGGTTGAGGTAAATTTCCTCATAATAGCATGAAGCACTGGAAGTTAGTAACTAGGTGTACAAAACTAGGTGTTAGAGCTTGTTGTACAAAAATGTTGCTATGGTCACTTTATCCACAATTATTGTTTTTATATATATATATATATATATATATAAAAATAACCACAAGGCAAAGCAAATAGTATTTAAATAAATGCAAAACCATAGCTATATCTAGTCTTTTCCTCTCTAAATGTTTTAAGATTCTATTCCTGTATTAAAATAACTGTCATATCAAAGATATATACAAGTTACATCAATAGCATCATCAAAATAGTGCTTTTGGGCTGGCATTAATAAAGACAGTGAATAATTTTAGTCAGAGACTGGGTTTAAATGAGATTCAGTAAATCATTTTCAATAATTCAGAAAGATAAATTCAGTAATGAAAATTCATAAAAGTTCAAGTCTAAAGGCAAGAATTCTTTACAAAGATGATTTGTGTGTTCTGCTATCATCATTTTTCCTTTACTACAAGACTTTGACTCTACTTTTTTTGTTTCCTTAAAGACAAAGAATTCGGCTACCTTTAAAAACTATTTTTTTCTTATGCCAGATGCATTCAAAGGTACATGAAATGCTTAGCATCACAATTTATGACAGTTTCAGAAAATCAGATTTTTAAAATTCTATTAAAGCATTAACCCTTTAGCATCTGTTAAACTTTGTATTTAAAATCCTCTTCTTTTTCTGCGTTGTGTGTGTTTTGTTTTTTTTTTAAAAAACATATTTCTTGTTCTGGCAGAAAAAATGCTTTATAATAATTCTTTATTAGCAGTGCCAAAACAAAATATGAAACAGTAAATTTAGAGATGAACAATTTGTTTCCTAATAAATTCCTAACTAGGCAGCTCTTGCAATTATTACAGTCCCCAACATCTGAAATAGTGCTGAGTGTGTTACCTTCACTAACCATACTGCAAGTTCAGTTCTGCTGAAGGTATACTTTCAGCATGCAAGATATGGTCAGTCAGATAAGGAAAGCTGGTGTGGAACCTGCTCTGTATCCTGCTTGAAGAGATGGTGGGCAACCTTCATTCCTTAAGGGCACAATTGTGGGACCATTGTAGTGAGTTCAGTTCCATAAAAGTTCTTTTTTATTAATATGCTTTAGGATTTCTGAGAAACATAATGGTATAAAGTCCAGCATTGCTTTGTTTTGAAAATGGCAAAAATTTCTATGGTTATCTGTGTAAACTTGTATTGTTTAATCCTCTTTTGTCCCACAAAACAATTAAGCTGTACACCTCAGACTCCTCTGCTTTGCATTTTGGTGCTGCTAACAAATGCATGTCCTTTGTGCACCCAAGGTTGTCAGAATTAATTGTTTGAGAGGAACAGCTAAAATTTCAGGTAAGTACACAATGCAGATGAAAACATGAGAGTTCATTTTGTCTTGCATGGTGAATAAAATTAATATGCAAATGCAACCACTGTATTTGTAAAATAGCTCACATTGAAGATAGTATGTCCTAGTAAGATAAAGCAATTTCTACCAGTACAACAAGTAGATAATAAGAAGAATGGAGAGGCAAAAAAGACAGGGATCCTTGTTGGGATAAGAGGGGAAGAAGAGAGACCATAAGATGGAAATGAGTTCATTTACATAAATGATTTTTAGTCAAAGTCATGGAGAGCTGTATCTTCACTAAGAAGGGGTTTTTTTGCTGTACATTGTGTTAGTGACTAGACAGTGTCCTTCTGTTCAAGTATTATGCATGAGGGGAGATCATGGAAACAGGGAGCAAAATAATTACAACAGGGGAACAGAAAAGTGCTTTTGTTACTTCCAGGCCTGATGTGATACCTAGCAAAGGGACGAGCGCCATCGAGATTCTGCACAGGGGAACATGGAGCACCAGGGACATAGCACCTTGGGTGTCTCTAGTTCACTTCTGTGCGGCATTTCACAGTGCAGTGTGAACACTTGTCTTCATATGCTTTGACAATTTCCACCTCTTGCTTCCATTTGGCCAAGGAATTAAATGTGTGATTAATTTTAAAAAAGCCAGTGACGTCTTTTTCTAACTAGAAAAGTCCACATTCAGCAGGGTAATAAAACAGGTGTCCCCCCGGATTATTTAAGAACATAAAGTAAGGTACCTAGGTGTACGCCTTAATCTGTTCAACAGATAATGGAAACAAGAAACAAATTTGTAACAGTCCACATCAGCTTGCTAATAAAAAACTAAAAAAACAGAAAACCCAGCAGCATTCATTAGATGTTCTATTTTCCATAAATAATTTAGTCTGTTACAATAATAATCACCTTTCCAGAGAGTTTATGGACTTAGTGCATTCACTTGCCACCTGATTAGATTGATAGCAAATCTGTGTTCTGAGCTTCAAATTACTATTTTTAGATGATTAATTAAATTAAAATATGCATAAATTATCTAATCACATACAACTTTGTCAGAAGACTAATCAAAAACCTCTCTGAGAAAGAGGTCAGTTTATAATATTAGCTTCAATAAACAATTCTTAAACATACTTTTACACTCAGCTCTCTGCATAAATGTGCAGTCAGTTTATAAGAAAACAAATATCAAGGGCTTTTATTCAATTTGAGTCAGAAGTTATTTGCTTGAAGAGGGTCCCCAGTGGAGAGTCAGCCAAGTCACCACAATCACACCAATACGGCTGCATGCCGTGCTCACTTTATTAAGCAAACAGGTCATATTTATAACTTAAACTGACCGCTCACCTGACTTTACACACAGGTGATTGGATAAAAGTCTCTAGGCCACGTGGGGTCTGTGTCGCTGACTGGTGAGCATGCTGCAGGCACCTTATCAGAGTGTGCTGATGAGAGTGTGTTGATTTCGTGGTTCCCAGGACTTGCTCTGCACCTGGCTTCTTGTTTGTGCATAGCTTGTTTCCTTTCTCCCACTGCTTGTTCCCAGGACAATTGAAAGCTGCTCTGTAGCTTCAACTGACAGGTCTGGGTTGTCCAACCCGGACAGTGGTAACATATGTCCTCGGTCCTTTAAAAATCCCTCTACATTTGCTCTTTCTGTTTTCCTCTGGGTTTAAGTGGTCAGTACGAAGGAGTTACAATGATAAAAATTGTTTATCAGATTTGGACATTTCACAGTTCTTTAAATCCTTTTTCCTCAGTGGATCTTATTTAACAAGTTCAAACTATTTAAGAATCTCCACATTAAAATGGATAATCAACAATAAATTTAACTCAAAAACCCCCAACTTAATCATTTTTATTTTTCATCAGAAATCTCCTTCAAGCATGCCTTCTGATATTTATGACTGCATGCATTCACTGTGCCATCATAAATCTGCAGGACAGAATCCAAAGATGATTTTTAAATACACTTACAATCCACAGTATTCTCAAATATTTAAAAATATAACAACTATGCTTTCTAAATTTAATGGTCAGAAGTAGAAAAGAAAAGAATATTTTTTGCATATGACAGCACTTACATGGGGTTTATTCAGATTTTCAGGTAAGTTATCTCTTTAAAAAAAAGTGTCTAGCTATACCACCTTAAGAGCCTTTTGGCATGATTTTAAAAAATAATCAAGCTACACTTGACCCAACGGCTCAGCAAGTGTCTCAAGTCATATATAACCCTATCACTACAATTCTGAATGCTGTATCATACAGGGGGTTTGGTCTGGTGTCATAAACCTCAGAGAAGCAGCGTTCAGTGCCTCTTCTGGTGTAAGGATTGCAATTTTGAGCAATATCATTCAAAATATTATTCTTCCATCCCTTAAATATAGGGGAAGTATTCTTGCAGTATATCATAAAACCAACAAAACTCCAGACCAATTTTTTCCAAACCCAGAAAGATTTAGTTATTTATATTACAATAGCTGCCTAGGAATGCACTTTTGATAAAAGTTGCACAGTTTGCATAATAATTCAGCTCCTCATAAAAATCTTTTCCACAAATTACAAAGGCATTTTACAGACTACTTCTTGAATAATTTTCTTATTCTTCATTCATGTGTATGTGTGTAATGATGCTGATTCTGTAAAAAAAGTTGACTACAAGTTCTTGTCAAATTTGTGTTGTGTCACATTCTCTTAATTAATTAGTTGATTTACCACTAATCAAGATAAAATGTCTCACTGCAGACACAGTTACTGGGTTTTGCAATCATTTGAAACTGGCACAAAAGTAATTTTATAGACGTTTCAAAACCGTCTTCTAATTCACTAGCTCTTCTACTAGATTATTAAACTTACTCTCATCACAAATGTGAATAGACAAAACATTCACATTTATTTTTGTTTCCACAAAATTCTCATGACTATTTCCATGAAAGAATTACAATAGTGATGGTAAAGATCACTTTCACCTATATATATCACAAATGGATTTCAACAGCTTCTTCTGCTTCGGTATTCAATAAAAATCATTATTTACTGGTTGATTAATTGCTAATATTTAATTTTTGTAGAAGGAAAAGCAATAAAAGAAACTTGGTTGAATATATAAATATAATACTTAAACTAACATTGCAGACACCCTAAAACATTTCAGGTTAATGCCAGTACCAATGCAGGAGGAGACTGGCGAAGATGGGGGAGGTTTACTGATTTTTGTCTAATAAGTTCCATTGTTATTATAGGAAACAATAGAATTATCTTGCAACATATTTTATGTAAATCTCTTGCAGCTCACCACTATGATCCTTTCCTTCCCCTACTACTACCAAAACCAGCATATGGTTAGCAGGAGAACTACTCAAATAACTTTCACTCCTTAGTTTTCTTACAAACTCTTGCAGTATTTCCTGAATAAATTACTCAACAAATCTATTTTTTTTTCATTATTTGACCAGATCTAGTTAACAATGAGGGCCCCAGGCCAACTTCAATATGTGAATAGCATTTAATTTCAACAACACCTAATTAAGATGAAAATGGGCACTAGAGACCACACAGTCTGGCTGACAGTTTCGTGACGAGACACCCTAAAGTGGCTTTAACCACCCTAAGGTGGTTCTGGCCACCAGCTGCAGGTGGATGTGCCAACAAAATACAACTCTAATAGCAACACCTGGGAGAACCACATTCTCTTTGCCTCACAGTCACGGTGGGAAAAGACTTCCTTTTTGTCCTTCATGTTTCTTTCAGAGAAAACACTTGGTAATTGTAAGTAAATGTTATAAGCATTCAAATCAAATTGTTCCAAAATAAAACTAAAAGCAAGGTAAACCTGTTCCAGAAGAGAACAAACCTTGTGAGCAACTAGGTTCTGCTCTTAGATTAAACGTTCCACAAGTAGACCTCTTTCCTTCCTAAGGATGATGCCTGCAAAAGTCTACATTCCATTTTCATGTTTTTTTACAAATAACTGATACTATTAAGTATTCATAGAATTTTGTAAATAAACCTATAACAAAACTAGCACACTTATCCTGATGCAAACTTATAAAACAACTATCATAATAAATAATACAGCAACAAAAAAAAACCCGAAATTGTTTTGTTTCATGGGTACTAAGTACCCATGAATCTTTCAGAGACTTATGCCTGTAGTAAGAATAAAATGTTTTCTCTGGGTTCTGTCTCTCAGACAGTTTAAAAAGAGGTTATTATAGGAACATGTAGTGATGATCAATAATACACAAATAATCAGTATAATAACCATAAAATAATATTTATATAGCTCCCCTCTCTGATTAAAAGAAATCAGATTTTTTATAATCATAAGAATTTCAAATAGCTTAAAAAAATGGAACTGAAAATGCATTCAGGAAAATTTGGGATTAAGGACATGTTTGTATGAATACTTCAATAATTACATATATACACATGTACGTATTTGAATTTTTTGTAATTCAAATTCAAAGTATTCTTGAGCTATGATTAAAGCACAATATTAGTAAGCAAAATAGGTTATTCACCACCACACAGAAAATTTGGAGTTTTCAAAAATTAGTAAATAGCAATGTTTAAGAAGATATTTCTAAATTGGGTAAAGGTACTGACTTAAATAGTTCCAGCAACTTGTCTTCAGAATTGTGCAACAGTACCTTAAAGGAAGCAGTGTGGATTATCTGACAAAGTACCAGTTTTCCTGCTTTAGAATAAGCCTGACAGGAAGATTCAGACTGAGATAAAAATGTTCAACCATAATACTACAGATAAGAACAGGAAAATTATATTTTCATTGTTATTAGCAGGAAATGTTTTAAACCTCAAAAAGATAGGACTGCATTATTTGAAGAAGGAACAAAGTCCAAAGTTCCATTATCTAGCAGAATGAAACTAAAATACGGAAAAAAAAATCAGATAAATATTAGTAGCTTAAGTGGATGACTCAGTACCCAATTGCTTTCTTTACTCTCTGTACTACCCTTCAACATTACAATTTGTACTGTTTTATGTAAGTTAGGGTATCAACCGATACTGCTTTTGGTTGTGTCAAACTTCATTGAAAATGTGCATGTGGAAAGCAGGAGGCTAAACAGCTTATTTTCACTCAGTATAAAAAAGGATTTTGCCTCTTTTTGGTATAATTGGCAGCTGGCACAGCAAGTTTATCCCCTTTCTTTCTATTCTCCCTCCCCATTCCACTCCCACAAGAGAAGCCTATGGCCTGCTTTACAAAAAACCCCAAACATTTGTAGAGCACGTGTGTGTAAGTTTTTCAATAGAAAACTTATAAGGAAAAAAGACAATGAAAAAAGCTGAGAGCAAACAGCAAGAAAATTCTAGGGACAAACATAAAAACTGTGGTGGTATGGACCATGAAAGTCCATACCTTAGAGAAAGTGAGAAGTGCTCAAGAATCAAACTCCAGGAAAAGATATCTTACTGCTAAACCAGAATAAATAAAAGAACAAAGACTTCAACATCCAAAAAGACTGGATGTGCAAGTCAGGCTATTTTCTTGCTTTAAAATGAAAAACGTTCTGCGTACTAAGCTCCTGCATCAGCTGTATTTTCAAGACCTACAGAATACTGTATTTGATTAAATCAAAAGATACTGTGCTGGAACACAAGGACACAACATACATAAGCAATCAAACTTACTGAGGGTAAAAAAATGAAAAGCAAGAGCTGTTAAAAGAATCACACAACTTTTGCAAGTCAAACAAAAATCTTGGTGTAAGTAAGTGCAGTTCTCAAATTGTTCTTATATGTACTGGAAATGGTCGTAACAGCCTCTACTCTACTTATAGGGAGCCTTTATTTTCTCCCAGTTCTGATATACACATATGATTTAACCTGAGGATTTTTTCTCTCCAGTTATTTTTTGTTTATTTGTATTACAAGATAGGAAAATCTGTGTTCTTCTAGTATTCTTTGCCTAAGAGATCAAGTGTAATGGCAAAGATTGAAGAAAAATACAGTCATATTAACCTTCCTGACAAAAGAACCTACTAGACTGCAATTTATACTACATAGCTCTTGCTGCTTGTAAACTAGTGCTACAGGTCACTTTTAGAATAATACAGGAATAAAATGAAGCTATCCAAGTTCTCCACAGACATTTTTCCCAGTTGGTACCAAATTACATGATGCGTCTGTCCCACAAAACTAAAAAAAGACAGAGTAAGAACTGACAGAACAAATTTCAACCCTCTTAACTTGTTTCAGCATCAAGAGAAAAAAACAACAGAAAGAAAGAATTTACTATCATTCCAATAGGCGCTGGCATATTCCCATTACATTTGTCTGTTTTGATCTTATTTAGGCTAATTAGTTAGGACAATACTTGATGTTACAAGCTTATAGACCTGGAGAAGAAAGTTGTATTTTCTTGGGTCTATTTAATTACACAGTTGCCTAATACCATTCAAATGCAGATCTTTAGTTCAATCCTGGATTTCACTTTGTGTAAATTTGGAAATCCACCTGCACAGACGGAACCTTTTCTGCTTAAATGTGTGTAGAATACCTTCAGTGTAGATTGTGTTATAAAGATAATTAAACCATATTCTCTTTCAGAGAAGGCTGAATATTACTGTATTCTAAAATTCTAGGATTTTTATTAAAATGTGTATTTATTAACTTTCTTATCTGTAGGGAAAATATCCTTCTCAATTTAAAATATTTTCATCTCATCGCATTAAAATGTTGTCAATATTAAAAGTCTATTTTCAAGCTTTTTCTGCTGAGATTTTTGGAATGATGATGATAGTGCAATGGGACACTGAGCAATTGAATGGGGGTGTTTGGTCTAAGTTTTATTGGCTTTTGTTAATGTTTTATATCAGGGGGCCTCAAACTACAGCCCACAGGCCGGATACGGCCCCCCAGGGCCCTCAATCCATCCCCCAGTATTTACAGACCCCCCCGCCCCCCCCACCGGGGGTTGTGGGGGGAAACCAAGCAGCCGCAGATGACTGCCTGCCACTGCATCCGTGTGCTGGCCCCCTGATTAAAACGTTTGAGGACCCCTGTTTTATATAAATGTATGTAGTCTATGCTCAGTAGGCATTCTGCTTCCCTCTCTCTGCCAGCTCCATCGAGAATATAAGACTCTGAAAGGGATACTTGCCTGTATACTTAGCTAAGCTTGATTCATTAAGGTTAACTTGCACTTGGATTTACTAAAGACCTTGGGAATTTTACGATAAATGCCACAAAATTTTAACTGCAGACAGCAATTTACTTTCAGGTATTGTGCTCTGGCAGCCTGAATTCAGGACTCCAAATGTTGGCATTAATACATCTAACTAAAACATTAATATAACTAAGGAATTAATATTTTTTCTTTAGATCAACAGAGAAAGGCAAAGGAAATTATTTCAATAACTAGCCTCTAAGCCGATTTTTTGTTCTTTTTATTTGAAAACAATATGTTACCTACACTTATCAAATGTTTTTCAAACTAGTCTATTGTTCCAGTTTGTTAGGTTTCCAGTGCTAAGTAGTCTTTAACCAGGAGAAGATGCTCCATGCCAAAGTAAACTTGTCAACCCTGAAATCAAAAAAAAAAAAAAAATGAACTGCTGAACTGTGGACATTTAGTGATTAAACTTACTGTAAATGGTATTGTGATGATTAGAACCTATAAATATCTATATAATGAATGCAAGAGGCTGTGCTTATGACAGATGGAGAAAGAAGAAAGGATTAGTTGAGGACAGACTTCCTCATCATTAAATGTAGCAAAAATTGCTCACCCTTAGCAACATACTACAGTGTTTTTACTTTTAATTAAGTTTTAAGTGCTCTTTATGCAAATTCTCCTCTAAATCAGTATCAAACATGTCCTAAAGCCATTCATACATATAGCTAATTCATTCTGTGCTTGACAATCCTGCTGCTGAAGCAACGTCAGCAAAATAGCTGAATATACTAGATTTGGTTGAGGTTCATTCGCAATTTCTGATTAAACTGTTTATATTGTACTGGATTGTAATGTTAATCAGAATTAGCTAGGTGATGAAACATGACCAAAACTGATCGCAGAATGACTTTTAAGAAGATCAGATGAAAAAGTACAAGTGGGACTAACCTGCAATGTGTTTATTAAGATTATCAATAGAGCAAAACAAACTACCATTCACAGAGATTTTAGTTTTGAGATTTCGTTTTACATGACTCAGAGGCAGAACTCAACAGAGGTTAAACAGCATGACTTTGTGTTTTAATTAAAATTGTACAAGGCTCCAAGGTAAATATTTGTATTTTATGATTAAACAAAAGGACTTTATTCTGTGTTCAAATATAAAGCAGGATCAGTACCCTGTATAATATTTACCTTTTCTCTTATACCAATGTAATTGCATATAAAGGACTGAACATTCACAAACTCATCATTTAGTTCTGACTCTGAGTAGTGGAGAATGTTAAGCGAACCAGCTGAACGTGCTGCAGGCCAGTTTTTGTTATGAAAACCAGCACAATGTTCTTAGTCACTTTGCAAATCAGGACATAAAATAACCACCTACTGTCAGGAATAGCACTATTTAAGCAGAACGTTGCCTTATTCTTGTTTCAGTACCAATGACAGAGATGGTTGCAAAGATTTGGAAACAAAACTTCAGGTTTAGCATTCAAAACTTCAGGCTTTGTAAAGGGTAATTTAGAAGCACCTAAGCAGAGTGAAATGAGGTTCCTTGTCACAAAAGTGCCTTTGAGTTCAGAGGGAAGACCTGATCTTCAGAAACCTGCAGTTCTTGTCTCGGACTGCACTGTCATGCAAAACCCTGAGTTCCAGAAAAGCCAAAATTGATGCATTTTCCCTCTTTTATATTCTTACAGCTTTCTAGTGGTTTTGCTTATAACCTTAGGACCATGAAAGAAAAATAAAAAGACATCTGTGACTTAGTGAAAATAAGCACACAATAAAAACAATTCAACCTTTGCTGAAACCTTCATGCTAATTCGGCTGTTTAATTAGACTGTCTCTAATTAGAGGTAATCTCTCTGCAAACAAGAATAAAGGTGTCAAATGTGCCAAATTAAAATAGTTCACTATTTTGCATGGAAAATTATGAAACTCTATGTTTCATATGGTCTGTATGCTCACACAGCTCTGAAAAGAAAAAATATTTTTCAGATATATATTTTTCAAAGTTATTAGTATTTTGATTTCAACTGTCACAATAATTTCATGGAGTTCCTTATTATTCTTTTCCATATATAGTTCCTGTCAAACACTGAATCAAGAGATTACAATTCATCAAAACCCAATTGTTTTCCCCCAGTAGGTTTTGGATTCCGTCTCAAAGAAATAGCTTTTCTTATCTAGCCAAATAAATATTATAAAGGCTTAGGTTAAACAAAGTGACCTCCAGAACACCTATCATTTAGAAAGACATCTGTTGCAACTGAAGATGTTACTTTGGTACTCCCTGCCAACTGTTTTAAAAGCCCAGATTAAAAGACACCTGAAGAGTTTATTTTCAGCATAAGGGTAAACTTTGATGATCTACTAGTTAAGCAGCACACTATTTATCAGTCAAATGTAGGGGCTGACATTCTTTTCCATTAGTTTCTGATTAATTTGAAATATTACAGTGAAAAATCAGTAGACAACTTCTGACAAATACTTCATTTCCTCTTGAATAAAAGATTAATGACATTTACTTGAACCACCTCATTTTGGCTTTTATTGAAGTGCTATAGTAAAGTGATTGCAAACTCCTAGTCCATGAGATGCCCATGCAAGGTGTATCTCAGAAAAAAAGGTTAGCTTTTACTGCTATTCCAAGTGAGCAATGTGCACTCTGCTTGCTACAACACGGGGCTATTTAGAGTAGCAAAGATACTTCCATTGTTCCATATTGATTTATCTCTATTTCAAAAATTTGGTTCTCCTTACTCCTTCAAATGTAAAATCTAAATAAGCAATGACATATGTTACCAATTTTAGACACACACAGATTTGCCAATGACCTGCTATCAGAAAAAGTTAAGGACCCAATAGCCATCCAAGACTGAAATCTACATCATACACAGAAAATCTGTGCTCTGTGTTAACAGAGGCACTAAATCTATTTCTTCTACCTTCTTTCTCCACTTATAAATTCTATCTTAACATGCTGAAAATCAGATGTTTAATCTCAAAAGATCAGCATAGTTCAGAGATTTCTTTTATATGGCAAGTGTTGTAAACTTTCTGATTCCCACAAAAGAGAGGATTTACAGCAGCATGTGCATGATGTCCTGGAGGCCCCTCAAACCATTGCAAATGGCCTTGAAGCAGGAGCAATTGGCCTTACACATCAGAAGCTTTCTGGGGAAATCTTCAAATAAATGGAATAAGGACACTTGGGAAAAATCTTCAATTTTCTAACACAAATAACAAGCACATTGTTTGCTATGCCTCATGTCATTGGATTAAAAAGAGGTGACAGACGTAATGAATGTCCAAAGATGTTCTTTAGTAATAATATACCCAGGCCTGATAGAGAGTAACACAGAAGTACACCTGGAGATTCCAAAGCATTATGTGAAGGCAGTTTTTGAACTGATATAGCAATTCAGCAACTCTTATCTTCAGGATAGTTATAATAGTTCAACTTTTTATAGAAGGCAATGCGAACTGTAGCAGTCTTCACTTCAAACGGGACAAGGGTAGACAGAGAGTTGTTCTTTGGCATTGCTGGATGGACGTGAGAGAAAACAAACAAAACAAAATGTAAGAAACAAAATGCTTCAGAGAAATCAATAGTCACAACATGTCTTAGAAGACAATGGAAGTCAAAGAGGAAAAAAAAAGTGTCCAAGTACCTGTGGGATATGGACCAACTAGAGAATATTTGGAAGTGAAATCAGTGGAAAAGCCTTCTTTTGTTCAATTCTTTAGAGAAACTACTTCTTAAAAATAAAATTAGAAAATCATCAATAATAGAAGCAATCCTTTTTATTCCCACCCCCAAAGAATCCAGTGGGCCCAAATCTTAGGCAGTCAACTAGGTCTTAAGCATACATTCCTGAACGAAACTTCAGCAATCATTTTATTCTTCCAAAATCTCTTCATCTGAAGAGAAGTCAGGAAAAGCAAAGTAAGCCTGTGGACATTCTGTACATTTGAAAATATTGCTAGGGGTGGAATACAATTTACATTCAAAGCGTGCAGCTGTGAGAAGTGGCATACAGAGTTTTTTTAAAGCCCACAGACTGTTGCCACAGAAGACAGTGCTTTTGCATAGAGACGAGCATGTGGGTTCTGCCAGTATCACATAAAAAGCATAAACTTACATGGCACAAACTTGTCATGTCCTCACTGAAAAAGCACAAGCCACCTTAAAGCTTTAATGAAATTATTCTTACATTTCATTACACTCAACTTAGCTAGCCTTTGGAGGAGACAACCATCATGTCAGTCCTTCTGCTAAAGACTGGTGTATATCAACTATTTTTCCACTTCTTCAACTCACATACTTTCTTTTTCACTCTGCACCTCAATAATGTCTATAATGTCTGACACTTGTTTAGCATCATAAATACGTTGCATTCTGTTCATCTGAAACAGAAACAACCTGTGACTAAACATGTAATTTGAATTATGCAGCATTTAGTCTGCATAAGGTTATTGTATATCAAACACCCTCTGTACAAAATATCTTTCCATTCTCCTTTTTGATTTAGTCTAAAAAGGACAGAGGTAACCTGATGGAGAAATAACATCACATGGAATAGAAGCCCAGGCACAAGAGAATTTAAGCCAAGTGTTTACATACCTCACAGCAGAAAAGTTGGCTGTGTGAAGCTTCAGGCTGCACAGAAGCATCAGGCTGCACAGGTGGCAAAAGAGATATCCTTTAACGCATTATAACAGAATTTTTTCTTACCTAGGATGCAAAGTAACTTTGCAGTTCCTCACACATTTTAATGACATTTCAGAAAGGATTTGTGAGTCATTTGCTACAGCAAAGCAGTAAAACTGGAGAAAAGCTGATTTTTTTAGGAGACGCTGAAACTGAGTAATTTGAAACTTAGTGGCAGGGCTGTTAATATTTTTGGCTATAACTGAAACCAATATTTAGATAGAAAAAAGGGTCAGATACGACAGTCTCATACTTTTCTGCATGCATATACCTGGTGTCCAGGATCCATCTTGTTCACACAATACTAAACCAGCAGTTCCCGAAGAGACACCAGAATGTGAAAGTATTCAAGGAGATGAGATGGTGTTACCCATCACAGGTGTTTTTCCATGTCTGAGGTAGTTTTTTCATTATATTCCTTCCCCTTCATCTTTTAGGGTTCTTACCGAGCATGCTCCCGTGCCTTGCCATTATCATTTCCCTTAATCCGAAAGCAAGCAGGCAGCACTTTCTTAGCACAAGTGAATGGTAAGCAACAGTGCAGCATGGTGTCTCAATGCATTTAGAAAAGCTCCAGGTTCCACCAATTCCCCTGCTTATAGCAACAGGAAATAGATGCCACAAACACACTAACACACACTACATCGCCAAATCTCAAGCTGATAGGACCCCGACTTTAGAAGCAGATTATGGCCAATGCCACAGGCCTGTCTTCTGTTCTTTGAGACTTGTCTAAATTAGCTTAGGTACTGAAATGGTCTTGAGCTGCTGTCAGTCCTACAGAATTAAAAATAGAATAAAATTTTAAAATAAATCAATTAAAAGGCACCTTTCTCCTTCCCTTTCCAAAATCAGGTTTCTGGTAAAGCTGATCTAGATCTTTATTCTCATGATAAGCATTTTGTGCTCTTTCTAAAGCACAGTTTGTTTTGCACATCTAAATAAATATTAGTATCTGAACATTACTCTGCAATGTTTACAACAATATTATGCTTCTGGTCTGATCAGGACATAAGCATAAAATGGAAAAATAACCAAATTAACTACTGTAAATATACATTTGAGGATCAAACACCATTTCTTATTCCTTTAAACCTATCTCTGTGGGAACAAAGCCAAGACACTTTCAGTGCCACATTCACAAATCCGATGCATTGCAATGGAGAGGCACAGAGCCAGGATCTGCACGAGCTTCTCCAGTATTTCAAGGACACTCTTAATATTCTAGAAGCTGCACAGGACCATCAGGACCTTTTCTATGATCTCCTGCATTTAAATGAAAGCATCATTTGTCTGGAAATACAATTATATTAATATAGAAGAGCTATTATGGCAGATCAAACGAATCTCACAGTACTCTGAACATTACAGGAAGAATATTGTTGTGTTATTTTCTGGTCGGGAAGTAGCAAATGAAGCTACTCTGGATTTAGATCACACAGCCAAGAGCAGAAATTAGCTGCACAATCATCAAGTGATTAATATATTCAGTTCTAACACACTGAACAAAAGCTCTAGAAACAGGTACAATACTAATAATTATGGAACACACAAACCATTTCCAAAATAAGCCTGGTACAATGCAATCTGATGCGATAGTGACATGATAATCAAGAGAATAGTGTAACATACTACAATGCCTACTTTACAGGCACTTCAGTTGTTCCTTAACAAGATAACATATTAAAATGCATGCATAAAAAGTTGTTATACTATCCTGGCTTCACAAAATCTTTGTGGTAAAATGGGGGGGAGGGCAGGGGGAGATGTCATAGATAAAGATAAACCCAACTTTCAGGTCGGAACCAAATTTTCAGCATTTCAAACTGCCTAAACAATTTACTTAATATTTAGTGTGTACATATTCTTCCAAATTGTGCAAAGCACACATATGTAGAGTTTACATAAAGTAATTCTTGGACAGATTAATTTATTTGTATTTTTTCTTAAATCACAGTGTGTGCAATCCAATTCAAGACATAGGCAAAGCTTATTACCTATCCTCTGGCCTACAATGTTCTCAAGAGTATTAAAGTAAGTGGCTTTGATTCTCTGGCTGGATTTCAAAAAATGGGGTTTTTTTACGCATGTTCCATAAATATAAAATTTAAACAGAAAACAGTATTTCTGACTCTCTGCCCCTTCACAGTAATGAAGGGGCTTATTGTCATCAACAGTCATATAGACCTGGACAGTGATCTAATAGCTCCCCTCTTTAATCTTCTGAAGACCAAGGTTATGTTGTTTAAAAGCAATAGTAATTTTAATAGCTATTTCACAAAAAAAACCTACCCAAAAAACAGCAATTTCAGTAGCTATTTCACTTTGTAAGTCAAGCAGAAGAGGGTGGTTTTTTGCTATTGCCAGATGATTCATGAGAAATTGCCTAGAATTTGCCTGAAAATAAACTATTCACATAGCTGTAGTCACAGCTGCCAAGTTCTTCATTCCCACATTAAAATCAGAATTTAAAAATCTGTGCTCTCGTCTGTCAGCCTCACTTTCCACAGTTTATAAAAGGGATTTTGTCTGCATAATTATGTTAAGACCATTTCATACCCTAACGTAGTAAAGGAATATCAATATGCTGCATTTCTGCTCATGATGTTTTTTTCTTTCCAGATGGTATGTCTTCAGCTGGACTGTACTGTGGACATTAACTCATCTTTTCTCCCCAGTAATTGATTTGGTTTTCAGAGCAGCCACTGACTGCTTTCAAGGCTCACTGCATGATTTCTGTAATCATTTTTAACTTGATCCTGCTGTCGCTGAAGCAGAAGTCAAAACACCCTTTGATTTCAATAGTTGAGTATTAGATCCCTTACTTGTAAGAGATGTCCTGCTAAACAAGGGGAGCATTGTAAGTGAGAGTGCAAATAAAGGAACGGAAGGATGATCTTGCATGGCACCTTAAACAATATCCCATGTCCGCCTCTCATGTCTCTCTTTCCCTATTGGAGTAGGACAGCAAGGCCTGATGTTTCAGTTTTGTGATCCTTAAAAATGTCCAGTCTTGGTTGAACAGCTGCATCACTGTATCATTGCAAAGTTTTGTGCCTTTGTTATTGAATTTTGAGCATAGGTGTCGCTGGAGCAGAAAATCCATCTTGTTTGTTCCAGCTTCACGAAATGTGTTAGAAGACAGCATGATTTATTTTAGTAAGCAATTTTTAAGAGTATCACTGTAAATCATGAAAAGCTTTGCATTGACTTGCTTTGGAAGGGTGTTATGGGAAGCAGTAGCTTTACATAATTATTAACGCTGTCATGAGTGCCTTAATTTTACCCTACTTGGCAAAATTTGTTCAACAGATCTCAGAAAACTAATTTCCCAGGCAAGTAAAATGTCGTTTCCTCAGATTCTAAGTTCAGTTTTAATACACAGTTCAATGTATGTAACTTCCTTTACACTACATTTTCCAAAAGTCTCAAAACCATTAGATGAGGAGTTCTAAGTCAGGTAATTCACTATGGTTTTCATTTAGGTTTCATGCAAGAATATACACAATGTTATGCAATTAATTTATTAAATACTGTAAGAGTACTGGCCAAAAAAGTTGATACAATTAATTTGTGTCTTTACTTATGTTTTTCATGTAGCATTGTCACTTTAATACAACATTTGGGGATCATAATGAATCTGGAAATTGGTTTGGATTTTTTATCTATAGTTCTTTATCTTTTTCTTTATGACTGAGCTGATTTTTTGCAGACATTACTGTGGCATATAATAATTTGCTCTCATCTTTTTTGCCATCACCTTTCAAGAAAAGCAGATCTCTTTTTCATATTGTGAAGAAAACTAGGATAAATTGGACATTTACACTACAAATACGTGATTTTTTCATTTTATTTTGGATCCAGTACATGACAAGAGTTACAGAAGTTTTCAAAATCCATTGAAACTTCTAAACAGTTCTTTGAGTACTTTAAGGAGTATTTCATAAATACATTTTCTTTGGTAAATCATTCATGTGCTGAAGGATAACATAGTAGCTTTGATTAGTTATTCAAATCGGTTCGTACAGATTTAAAATCAAGTTTAGCATAGCAACTGAAATTACTAACAAATTAATAAAATATTCCCAGTTCTACTGTTTACCTGATTCTGGATAAGACATACTATAAATTCGCAACTATGTTTGCAACTCATTATCTGGTGACGAATCTCAGCAGCAATAGAAAGTGAAACCTGTTTAGTCAGATACTATGAATTGAACTAAAATCCAGGTAATCTATGAGCCTTAAAGGAGCTGAATTGCTGCCAACTTTCAGTAGTACATTGCTTTGTTATTCAAATGCCCCAAGCAAGCGTATTCACTTATGATTTCTGATACACTTTCACATCAGGGTGATTTTCCATTACTTCATTTCTCTAATAATACATGTTCATAGCTGCAGGTTAGTATTAAAGAAAGAAATTGACCTAAGGAAATCTGAGTAGCCTTGAAGAAATCACGAAAGAAGGATAGTTTCATGTTCTGAATAAAGTCATTACTTTCTAATGGATTTTATACTGAACGATTTTCTTACTAGTTGTAAAGGTTTATATAGCCAATGTATAACCTACATCCTAAAACTGAAAGATTAGGAATAAATCTAACTAACAAAGCTATAGTTCAGACAATAGCACCTGTTTTAGGCTGATATCAAGAAATGACCTCTTACAATAGAGGAAATAATTGATTAGCAGAAGTGAAGATTATGTTAATCTAAACCTAGATTGTAGTATTACATTGCAATACTGGAATGAAGGAAAATGTTTGCCTGACTAATTTTTCCACTTTTCTTGATTTCTATTTGCGTATCTTACTTCATTTCTTCTTTTGTTAAGATGGACTTCATACATTATATATATAACTCTTCACACAACTGTCTTAATACATACCTTTAAAATTCCAGTATTTGGGAAAGGGAGTAATTATTTAAATCTGTGGCAGTGCCGTAAATGCAAGGGGGAACAAAGGAACTGAAAAACACTCTGTATCACTGGAATTACTTATGGGAAAATTTCTAGCACATAGGGACAAAAACATGTCACTGAATGATTTTATTTTATTGTGCATAGCTCAGGCTTACATACTGAACCTGACAGTTCCCAACATCTGAAAGCTCATTTATTGCACTCATTTTCCCTGTAATTTTAAAACAATTAGTCACTAAACACTTTTTCACTTTATTCCCTTTCATTTTAATCATGCAACATGTCCTTTATTTTGAAATAAGTTATACGCAATATTTCTACTGCCTTAAGTGAAATGCACAAAGGCTTTTCAATGGCTTTTTCCTCCTGTTTCAAAGGAGGTTCCTCACCTGTTTCACAGAGATGAGAAGAAAACGGAAGACTAAGTCTGTGTGTGTAATGGACTGTTAGCAGTTTTTCTAACAGAACTGGACACTCTGGTTTTGTCAAACAGGGTACATCTAGGCAGCAAAGAGGAAAGCAGCCTTTGTATAATTTCTGAGCTCCTGCTGTAGGGTACAAGCAAAATAGAGGGATATTTGGAAAAGCTCAGAGAGCTCATGTTGAAGAGGAAAACAAGAATATAGATGAGAAGAAAGGATCCATCCTACTAGGTTACAGTGTGCATAGAAAGAGTAGAGAAAGTTATGCAACCCAACTGCACCAAGTCTTTTGGCTTTGGCCAAATTTTAGGAGCCTCAGGGTAAGCAAGAACCTCATGTTCATTCACCTACAATGAGCATGATTATCTTGAAAACAACCTCTGAGAAAGGTATCTCACCTCATGAACTGCCTGGGGTCAGTGTTTCACCTCTCTAACATTTACACTGATTATTTTTGTGCTAGCTACTAACTATATCATTGTTAATACATTATTTTTTCTCTTTTTGTAAATAAATGTAATAAATGGTGGATCAATAAATAAAGAAGACAACATAACTACATTTGCAATGACTCAGATCTGTAAACTGAGTATTTTCACTTAGTAGATTCAGTATCTGGTTGTTTACTGCAGATATGCTGCAAAAACTCTGAACTTGAAATTCATTCTTTCCTCATCTTAGCATGCTCCTACCCTTCCCAGAAATATTGATAAGATCACACTAGTTGTGGAGCATCAACAACTTTGAATGAACAGTGAGTGAAGTCATAGACTGAGCTCTATTGCTGTAGGCTTCTGGTCTTGTATCAAAAGGAACATCTATAGGTGGGTCCAAGAGAAGAAGCAACGGGAGAGAAGAAGAAACAGAATCTCTAATACCCTTCTTGGCAACAATGTGAAGAATGGCACATAGCAGCTGAAGCAATGGCATGGGTAAGAGAAAAAGGTGAGGCCTCATAGGGTACCAAAATTTCTGTGCTGTGTTACTGTGTTCCACAGTGCTCAAAACCTCCTCACTCTATACCAGCTTTTGTATCATACTTACTACTGGTGAGTAAGCACCAATAAGAAAACCACGTCATAGGCTGATATATGTGAAGGCCATATAACTTAATGATTACAAAAATCATTCATTCAAGAGCCATTTACGTACAATATTATTTCACTGTGCGACACATTCTTTCACAGTTCAATTGCACCAAAGCATTCTGTGCCTGTATTCACTTATCAGTATATATTATATATATATATATTTATCATTACCATTTTAACTATATGGTACCTGCTGGTAAACTCTCCTTCCAGTAAAAACAAATGGTAAGTTTAATATATCTCAGTAATTAATCATAAGCCAAACCAGCTGTTCTTCAGTGTGTATAATCATGGAAAACAAGCAGCTATCATCTTCATATATGAAATACTATTTCATGCTGGAAATAGGAATTCTGAAAGTATTGTGTCAGCTTGGAATTTCACAAAAACTTGGTTTACTATCAGATGAAACCAAAAGCAATACAAAATGTATTTCAGGATTTTCATACTTCATTTATCAATGTTTATTACTTTTATTTACTTGGCAAAATGACGGTTTGCACTGGAAGTAGGAACTGTCACAAGCTTAGACTGATAATCAGTATCTTCAGATGCTCTTTCAGAGCTGTTGTTTTTTTTCATTTGCCAAGCTGTTTTCCCAGCTATCACACACACTAATTGCTATTATCCCATTGATTTAAAATCCTTAGGAAGCCTGTATTCCTCCTGTGCCTTCAGATCCTGGTTGTTACGTAGCCCGTTTAAATGCCTTTTAAATGTTTGTCTATCAAGATGATTTTGCTCTTATCATCTGGGCACCACACCTAGTGCTATCAAGCAAATGCTTTGGGAGGAACTGGTGGTGCATTACAAATTCATCCTTGTATGTCAGATCGTAACTACTACACATCTTTCATTCTGGTTAGTTATAGGAAAACCCTCACCCTGACAATTTTTCTTCAATGAATGGATAAAGTTAGGTCAGTATTAAGGAACTGGTTTTCCCCATTCAAAGGGAGAGGCAAGCTAAACTATTTAGGCAGCATTATGTAGTCTGTTTTAAGCTCAAAATATGTGAACAGCAAGAACAAAACCAGAAAAGAAGATGGAACATATAGAAAAGAAGTTAGAGAAGGCTGCTAGATGTTCATTCACAAACAATGAGAAATTTTAATTTCAATTCAAGATGCATTAGAATCCAAGGTAAAGTTCTATTTCTAGCAAGAAAGAAGTGCTATGGAGTTTGGCTTTTGTTTGTAAAAACATTAGAAATTTGGAAACAATCTTTGAAAAGCCAAATACAGTGCCATACTTCAAAGTAGAGAATGGGGCAGGGAAAAAAAACCTGTAGAAATTATTCTTATGAACTAAAGAAAAAGAATGGGAAAATATATCAAAAGAAGGAGTAGCCAACAAGATATATTTTATCTTCTTCAAAATGGTTTCTGCAAATGTAATTAAGTAATAAAAGAGAATGAAAGTTGTTCTCTGCAGTGGGCTGCCTTTTTTGAGCAAAGAGGATTTAATGTATTTAACAATACAAGCTGCTACAGCACCAACAGTCTGAAAAATATCAAGAGGAAACATGAAAAATAGGATCTGAAACTACTGAGTATTTGAACAATGCAAAGGTGAATAATAAACCAGAAGAATAATGCTTTGGGAAAATGAACAAGTGATATAAAGAAAAGACCTTACATTTTAAATGAGATTTTAATGTTCCTGTTGATAAATGCTGTTCTTGATAAAAACTTGCTTTATAGTGATGACATGTCAAGCTCTAGGCTGAAACAGAAATATTTTATATTGATTATTAAAATAATATAATGAATTTCATTAACACTAATTATTTGCTTCAGCAGTCTCCTTCCAATCTTTATAAACCATTTTATAAATTATTCAACACCACATACTTCATGCAAAAGTGTGCTGGAGCAAAACTCATGCAGTTAAATCCACAAAATATGCATAGAAATATGTATCTATAAAAAGTAAAAGGTAAATATTAACTCTAGGAACAAGAAAGTATAATAAATTACACTTAAGTCAAACAATGTGACCTGTTCTTAACTTTATGAGTAGTTTACTTCCAGGATGAAATGTTGCATACAAAAATTTAATCATTTTTGGGTTATTCCAGCTTTGTTCTTAAGTTCACGAGTCTCAGAGTTTTGAGCATGAGGAATGTGATTGGTTTTAAAAATCAAGGGTTATTTTGTTTATCAGCATTGAAGTCAATAGAGATAAGAGTAAAAAAACAATCTAAAATGTGTTACATAATTAAAAACTCTTGAAGGATCCACTACAGTCTTCTTAAAAGCTGGGCATGTAACTCTTGATGTTTACTGTAGCAAGTCAGACAGTTAAAAAAATCCCACTTTCACTGTAGCCCTTGACATTTCAGCCAGGAAGAAAATAAAAGATCTGTTAAACATCTATTGTTAAGCATATATTAAAATGTATTTTTAAGTGACCTGTTTTCTTGAGAAAACATTGTCATCAATTCCCATAGAAATAAATGTTTGTAATTGGTATTGTGACAGCTAAGGCACAACTTTGGTGATTAGTACATGAAAACCACTAACGTAAAGTGCAGATGCCATGTATTTTTCCTTAGTGAATGAGCTCCTACTTTATTTTGCACTTTTAGAAAGTAACTTACCACAGACCACTCTCTGTAGCCCTTGCTTATGGAGTTCTGAGAAGTCTGGAGAGAAGCAACCTCCTGGAAGGCTTGATACAAAGGCCTGGAAAAGATAAAGATGCTTCTTGAAGTCAGTACACTTTGGATCAAGAAACAATTTTTTTGACACATTCTAGCCAAATAGTTTCAGGTATGGAATATTTTATTTTATTTTATTTATTATAACATTTTCCCCTCCCTTTTTGAAAATGCACGGTTCTATGTGAAGGAAAATGCAGTTATGCTAAATATTTCTCCAAAGCTAGAAGTGTAAAGTTTAAGACTGCAAGCAAAATCAAAAACCTATTAAAATCCTTTTTCTCCCAGAACGTGACATAAAATGCAGTCATTCCCAACCCTTGTCTGCAAAATGAAATCCTCCTTTGGTCACCTTATGTTTATAAACTGTCTGGAGAGAATAGGATCGAAAATGGACTTTATTTTGTACCATGTTAATCACTACAGATACCTTAGCTTTCTGTTCGAAATTGCAAAGACCTGAAAAATTCAGATTTTTTCACATAAAAATAAAGAATTTCAGATTTCTGATTTAGGACTTTGAACCCTTCCATGGACATGTTTCTGCATCTTCCCTCTGAGAAAATCAATTCCAAGTTCATAATCATGTATGAGAATCTGATTTAAATGTATTTTCATTTCAGGTAGCTTGTTGCTGGCTGTTTTAAGTTGTGGCTTCCCCTCACTCCTCCCTTGTCAGCACACAGAAGACTTAAATAAATCCAAAACAATAAAAATTCTTGGCTTGTCTTGAAAGCATCACGCACACCTTCAGATGATATTTTCCAACAAACAAACAAATGGACAAATAAATAACATGGGAAATGATAACATTAGAAATAGTGATACTTGGATGGAGGCTGCAGGGGCAGGAAAAAAGTCTGTGCTTGGTGTGGAGGAGGCTGTGGGAGACAGCTTTTTCATTTCAAGAGCTGAGACACAGAGGGAGCTCAACAACCTCCAGTGTAATTTGAGTTGTCCACAAGGAGTCCATCAAAGTGTCTGCTCCAGCAGGCGCATAGCGGCCAGACCACCATCTACCCTCCACTGCTATCCCAAACATTTTTCCACCTTTTCTAAAGTGTGTAAAGTGGAGCAGAAAGGATGCTATAATCAATGCCAGCAGCTTTTTCTTTTCCCTTTTTTTTTTTTTTTTTTTGTCATTAGAAAATTCCATCTGGTGAGGAAAATTTCTACTTGTTTCCTTGTGGTGGTTTTGTAGCTGTGCTTTTCTTTTAAATAGATCAAAATTTTTTTTCCTGTAACAAGAAGTTTCAGTAACTACAACAGAATCATTACCATCTCTTCCCTCCAGACAAGGCAACTCATAGGGACAATTTCAAACTTACACTTACCAAATAAGCTTTGCCCAAAATAGTAACTCAATGGACGAAATTACAAGGGAGGGGAAAGCACCAAAGAAGTTGTTGCATGTGCCCAGACTCACACTGAATAAATGACAAGGTAAATCACTGAATGGGTCTAAAGAAACACAAGAGGGAGAGGGACATTTAGAAGCTCCAGCTGAAAGATGATAGATTAAACCAGCAGAGTTTACATTTGCAGGAACTCAGGACCAGTTCTGAATTTCAGAGTTAAGTCACTCAGAGGAAAATGCATATGCAATTTCAGAAAAATTGCAAAGGTAACATATATATTATACACAACTCTCTGAAATTCTACATTAAATCCTTTTCTTTTCTTCTTGGAAGAATATCTTTTTCTACCTCTGGTCATATCCACATATGAATGTACTAATAAATATCATTAGTAACTTCTACTTTGATAACAGTACTGCTAGCAGTAGGATGGCAGACTGAAGTACAAAGAAATATTTTTCACTGTAAATCTGTATATTTTTTTAATTAATCAGATTTTAAAATCAAGCTTTTTGCTAGCTTTGTGAGAAGGGAGAGAAGCAAATATCAGTGAACTGTTGTGTTCCTACACATGACCCTTTCCTAAAGGGAAAGATACTACATTGTTTTCTCCTGACCTGGTGAGAGTCTATAAGAGTAATGACCAAGTTAGAATAAACTTAGAATAAAACTCAGAGTCACTCTTCTCTTGTCCCCCTTTTCTTGTCCTCTGTTGTCAAATGATATTCACAGTCTATCAGACTGTAGCTACAAGATAAACACAAATAAAGATTAAAACTCACTGGAACTTTTTCTTTGCTTTGGAATAGAAGTCACTTCTGTTACAACTGAGGCAATAGCCTTAAGTTGAAAAAAACAGTTTCTATTAAAGAAAATACAAAATGAGCATAAAAGGATAATTATCTTCAACAATTGCTGCTTTTTTTTTTCAGCTGATACTTCTTTCTCTCTCTTATTCTTCAGAGTGCCTTGTAGAGTGAATTGTATAAAGGGCTCTGCAACTTTTTACATAGTAGCCATGTTACTATGCATTAGAAGCAGGTTACCCAGCAGCCAGGTTTATCATGCTAATACTTTCTTCTTTTTTTTTTCAGTTGGAGTGTTGAGTGAACCCTGTTCTAACTTCTGCAAATGGTGATTAATTTAGAGCACCTGAAAGGACCGCGGTGTCTAAAAAGCAATTGGAAATTGCGTGGATCAGGAGTTTCAAACCCTAATTCTTTCTCCTTTCTTTCTCCTCTACCCCAACTATCAGTTCCATTTTAATCCCTGTAGGAAACTTCACTGTCTCTTTGCTGTTATAAATGATCAGTGGGATAATTAAGATCACTTTGTTTCATTAGAAATGTCCATGGTCTGAAGCCTCTTTCATAGATTTATTCAATAAATAAGGTTTGTGGAAAGTTTTCCTTGTAAAACATCACATAAAGAAATCCTAGTTGGAAGGTTTAAATCCTTCTGCTTTGCAACTTTCAGGTTTTTCAGGTGAATTAAGCAACTGAAAGGTTACAAAGGTGCATTTAAAGCTACATGCTGATGACCAGACACATCAAAGATTTGTTTTATTTTCTTTTTCAAAGAGTTCCATGCAACTTTTAACTGCTCACATGCATGCAGCAACACTGATAGGAAAAGAAGCAGAAAATGGAGATAAACTGATTATAGCCTATGAGTTATTTTGCAGACATAACTTTATGTATGCATTGGAAGCTATCATACAACCTAAAGTAGATAATACTGACAGAAGGGATACATCTAAAATTTTTCAGCAATTTGCCCTTAAAAAAATTGGCATGTACAAAAATCTGAGTCAGTTCTGCCATGAAATCAATGGATTTATCACTGCTGCAATTCAATATGTAGTTTCTCTTCTACTTTAACTTGATGAGTTTCCAACTGGTTGTTAAAAGCTAAAGTTTGTTGAAGTTTGATGAATTTTGAAATGTCATCAGAAATGCCGTTCTGAATTCAACTTTGGATAATCAGTAACCCTCACTATGTTTTATACCGCAACAGATATTGAAAAGGGCATCACCAGACAATAGATGAAGTGCAGAGTAAATTTGAAAGAGAAACTCAAGGAATGGCACTGGAACTAAACTGTTCTTTTAGAAACTGGAAGCACCTGCCTTTGAGCTTTAGTGAGGCAGACTATAAAGAATGAGGATACGTTATAACTGCCTGCACTTAATTTGCACATCCTAATCAAGAAGTATAAGTGCACTTCTTTACAGTGCTCCGTTCTGTCAGACAGATGCTGGAAAGGACTTAGGGCGTAGCATGAGGCTGTGTCCCTCTCTATCCTACATCAGGATGAGTATTCATCAATATTTGCACAGCATTTCTCAACTAGAAAAACATAGTATTTCCTTTCCAGAAAAAGTCCTTATGAAGCCCATTCATTTGTTTATTCTTGACAGGAAAATAAATTAAAAACAAAACAAAACAAAACCCAAAACCAACAAAAATAAAGATACAAGCATGACAGAAGTGGTTTTGTTTCCTAAAAAACCCCAACACACATGCATCTAAATATAGTCACTTCTATATTACATAGACATGTCTTTCATCAAAGTCCATGTTTACATGAATATGCACACATACAACAGTGAATACTGTTCCTCTACACATCCTCACTAGGAAAGAATTTCTGGATCTGCATGACTTAGTAGGAAATAACTGAAAAAAAGAAAAAATATAGGAAATTAAATTGTCTACAATTGAGTGATACTGGGAGAAAAGGCCAACAGAAACTGTATTATTTTAATGACTATGCTACCAAGGAGTATATTACCATTATATTCCTTCAATTAATATAGATGTTAATCTTTTGGTATAAGATGAATAGAACTTAGGGATCTCTAATGTCTTTTTAAATGTCAAAGATATCAAAATTACATATTAAATCTAAGTGAATAAAACTTCTTGGTATAAGTGATATTTGGAAGTATTTTTTCCTTGGTTATGTGAATTAGTTAATGTTGCAAACAGATCTTATTAGTTTGATTGCTTGTGCATAACATTTGCAACAGAAGTAGTGGGGAGGGGAGACATGCCTCCTCATCAGCCTTTCCAATTATTTTTTTAAAATGGCAAATGTTGTTGAAACTACCCTGGCTGCCCATTGATGATGATGGCCAGTATGAGCAATTCTGCCAACTGGAATTGACGATGTTGAGCAGGAAGGACAGGGACATCTTAAAAAGACAACCAAAGAACCAAACAAAACCCCAAACAAACCAATAAAAAATCCAATATCATTGACTGCACTAATAAGATAAACATTTCCATATATAAATTTGAGTCTTGGGATTGTTCCTGTTGTCTTTCATTTGTCAAAACCTCTGACAGTATGTAGTGTATTACCAGGACCTACATGATATTTCCAACTGAGATTTTTATGAGACAATAACACTATGGCAAGAAAGTATGTGTTGAAATATTCACAAATGTGGACCGGTATCATAGTTACCAGGGGTTTGCATCATTAATTAAAACACATGCTTTGATGTGATTATATATATTAAAGTAATCATATAAAGTAATTAATATAATCACATTCACAAAATAAAAGCTAAAAACCTACATTATATTCAAAGTCAGTTGTTGCACACCATGTAGTCATTTATGTGTTTGGATAGTTATTAAATGATACGGTAACATCACTGTGGGCTTTTTTTTACTTCAGATTCATTTTATATGAATGTAAATGGAGTTGAAAAAGTCTTTACTTTTTGCATAAAGTATTGTAGTTTCCCAATTGCAAACAAAAATTCTTGGGTTTTGCTGTTATGTAGGTGCAAAATGATACCACAAGTATACTCCGTAATGAAACAGATATCGGCCAGCTATTTGTGCATAAATGCACATGATATTCTGAACAGGTATTAGTATGCATATATAACGTTCTTATTGTGTGCAACAACCCCTAATTTACTTGGACACATAAGCAATCTATATTTATGACTTAGGAAGTGTGTGCAAATATATGTATATATATTAAACTCTAAAAATAACTGTTACCATTAAAACACACCTATTTGAATAGAAGGAAACATGATTATAAGTCATGAGTTTCAAATACTCCTTACAAATGGAAAGAAAACTTAAAGACAGCAACTATCTTCAAATGAAGAGAAAAAAAAATAGAGTAAAACCTGTGGAGACTGAAATTCCCCTCAACTTATTCCATTATGTTACATTTCTTTCTATTATAAATTTAAATGCATTTTTTTTTTCTCTTCTGGCTCCAATTCTACAGCAATTTCTCATGCAAGATTGCCATGCATGGATCATCTGCTGAGTAAGGCATATGAGGTGGAACATGCAGACAAGTTGTGTGAATGGCATTCGTATAACAAAAATCTGCCCTTTAAAAAGTTACTGTCTCATCGAATCATATGCAAAGCCTGTAGTTGTTATCCCATGCCCAGAACAAAAACATTCTTTAGTTTTCCAAAACAAAGAGAGCTTCAGTGAATGAGCAGTGAGCCAGGACTAAATAAAACAATCAGAGAAGTAGCAGTTTCACTGCAATAGGGGTTCAGTGACAGGTAATAGAAGCCAGATGGCTCTGCAACTTTCTGTCCAAAGAAGAACAACACCTGGAGAAGAGGCGAAGAGAACCACTGGAGATGAAAGACAACTTTGAGAAATGCTCTTGCATCCATTCAGAGAGAAAACATCAATAGGATGAAGCATGCAGGTTGCTGCATCAAGCATCATAATTGATGCCTACCTCATGCAGGAAAATGATGCATGTGCATAAATGAATGGTACAGGCTTCACATGAGCCCCTGAGGGAGAAGTTCAGCCCTGTTTGATTTGGAGGAACTCAGGCAGACACAGAGAGTCAAGGAAAACCCTTCAGCCTCAGCCTGAGCAGTGTCCAGGCAGCAGAGCTGATCAGACCCAACTGACCAATCCAGTCCTGCTCAGGAAGGAATGAAGTGAAAAGGTTCAGAGGAGCCCAGAAACATCAGAGGCTAGCAAAGGGGAAAAAAACACAAGGCACAGATGTCTGCGCTAGATAACATCCAGCACTCAAAATGCCCTTCTGGAAGCAGAAAATAGTTTGCATTGGCGGAAGACACTTTTCTCAGGCAAATAAGCTTCCGGGTTTCTGAGCCCAGAATGGAAAATATACCTACCAGGCAAGAAGGTACAGACCTCAAAAGGAACCAACCTGGAAACACTGAAGAGAGTCCTGTAATTGTTTTCTCCATGTATATTAACGAAATAGGCAAGAGATAAATTTCAGACACAAAATACAGAGTTCTGAGTAAGAAAACCACAGTCTCTGCTAGCATCTCTGAAGTGTTGTGAGTGCCCACACATATCCAGGAACAGGGATGGAAAAGCAGTTTCAGAACTTGCTGTAAAAAAAAGGTTATTCAATTTTTCAGGAACTGAGGGTTCTTCTGGACATAAGGAAAGGACCCGATCTCAGCTGTAAGGAGCCAAGGCGCTGATGGTTAAAATAAACAGAGCTGATGGTGAACTTTACACTGAGGAGTGAGGGAAAGCTGGCAGCCACAGAAGTACACAGGGCTTAAGATAACATTTGTAAAGATGAACACAAAAATTCTCTATTGTCAAGAGGACAGGTCAAGGGATAGAAATAATCAAATATGGAAACAGAAAACAAACAGATTGCCATTTTAAAACAGTGCCAAAAACTAATCAATAGTATGTCTGCCACTTTGTAAATGCCGGAAGCCTAAGAAATAAGATGGAGAAATTGGAATGTGATCCAAATGAAGATATTAATATACCAGACATGTCGGAAGCTCATGGAAGTCAGACAATCAATGTAACAGTATGAAAGCAGAATACAAAATATACAGGAAAGACAGAGTAACCTGAACTATAGGAACAGTAATCCTCTGTCTTAAGGAAAGTTTAGTATCAACTCAAATTAACAAATTAACTGACTGGTTAACACAAAATCTTCATGGTATAATATTCCAAGCCTAAATTTGAAAAATATTATTTGGAGTTTATATCATCAATGAACCATCCACGTCACACATACACTATATGTAATGTGCTTAGAGAAATCAGTGAGGCACCAAGGGAGGCAAATAAATTCTGCCAGGTAATTTCCATTGTAAACTCCACTGACATACTGGACAAATATCACAGCAGGACACTATCATGAAGAAGTAAAACTTGTCAATGTTATTGAGGATTGTATCAAAGAAGAACTGGTTAGCAAGTTGACTTGGATCTACATGATGTGTAGGATCTAGTTAAAAATCTCTTAGTGCTTTCCAATCTTTGATTAAAAAATGCCAGCTTTAGCAGTGACCACACAATCTTACATGCAGCATATTCTAGGAGCAAAGACCAAGTGTGCCAAACTTCAAAAAGCAAAACCATGGAAAATAAGGAATTTTATAAAAATTAGGTTAAAATAGAGTTAGGAGAATTAAATCCCCAGAAGCAGTGTAGGGACTACTGAAGGACACCATGTGGAAGAATTGTGTGTGCCCTTTTCTTATTAAAAAAATGCTTCAATAAAGGCGAAATGAAGGAGAATATCAGGATTATGAAAACTGCATGATCAAAGTGCTGTAGCTGTATGCAAATGAAGGGAGAAGATGAAATGTAGAGAAGTAGAGGAAATGTAAAAAACATGGTGAGACTGGTTAAAAGAGAATTTAGGAGCTATTCTAAAGGATTCAAAACTAACCCTTTCAATACATTACGAATAACAAACCAGTCAGTGAATCTGCAGGGCCAGCTGGCAACCAGGATATAAAAATGCTCAGAAAGCACAAAACCATTGCAGAAAAAATAAATTAATTATTTACAGTGTTATTAACAGAAATGTTTTAGGGAGATTCTGCTGCTTGACCCTTTTGCTTTCAAGGGAAGAGTGGAAGCTGGAGAGAAGAAAGACAGGAAAATTAGCAGAGAACTGCTTAAAGCTGAAGTAGCTGTGGAAGATGCTAAGGTACAAATAGGCAAAATGAACATTAACAAATTCCCAGAACTGAACCTAATTCAAGGATAAATTAACTGACTTATAAATGATACTACATAACTTCTCACTTACAGACCCAGAAGTTCCCACTCTGAAAACTGGCAGACTTTAGGACAATATTAAGACGTATATATGTTCTTTCCTGCTCATACTCAACCTGCTTACAGCATCTATCGGAAACAGAGTTTGTCTCTAGAGACTTTTGAACTGTGGTCACAAGTTTTTATGCACACTCTTTGACCAGACTGAAGAACATTAAATCTACTGCAAGAACTGACTGTGACAGGATCTTGCTGGCAAACTGCATGTTTCAAGAAAAATCCTGATAGGGTATTAGAAGCCTGAGAAGTGAATATCCAAGCTTTTCCCTATTTAGACATAACAAACCTATTATATGTTCAGGTTTTACCTTTGTTAATCACCTATACGATGAAGAAATTGTAATGAAGTTTTCTTTCAGTGTTTTTTAATTTTGAATAGCAGAGATCAAGCAGAACAGCTATTTGCTTTCCTGCTTTCAAGTTCAAGGTTTAAACTGCACAGCTTTCAGAAGCTATGTTTGATACCCTGACTATTCTCCATCTGATCTGACTACTTACCATTAAATATGATTTAAATAGCTCACTGGCTTGCATATAACTGTTCCACAATATGACCTTTATAGTAGCAGTACTTGAGCTTTATGTTTTTACACTGTTCATTAACTATCTTTCATTTTCCAGCCACTGGAACTCAGAAATACCACTAAGTTGTAGAGCTGAATAAATATATCTATTATTTCAGGAAGAAAATGAGAACACTAGAATTTGAGAGAGGAAATATGAGAAAGATATTGACATTATGAAAAAAGTGGTTAATATAGTGAAATTACTAATATATGGATTAGATAATCTCCAGAGGTACCTTCCAAACCTCGCCATCCTGTGATTCTGTGAAAAATGCTATAGATTAAAAATGCCCTATTGCCTCACCGCTTTTATTTTCCTTTTCCTTTTGGTGTAAACAAAATATTAATACAGGTGTCCATTCCATGGTTCATTGAATGGTACTTTTATATAGATCACTAGTGACTTACAGTGAGGTTTTTAGAACTGGCTACATATTTAATAGCAATGCAACCTGCTTGGTAAAAGAATTTCTACATTGTTTAAAATGGCATGATTATATTCGTTTAAGAACTACTTTAGATGTCATAGAAGTAGTCTGAATTCAAGCTAATTATTTCAGACATAAATGTAGAAAAAGTTTCCTTAAAAGCATACTGACTCTAAATATATTGTTTCATAAATAACAGCAAACAACATTTCGCAAATCTGAAATAAAGCAGGAAAGTCATCTTAGAAAAAACTGCCAAGAGAATCTTGGTAGACCAAGAATATTGTCTTGTATAAACAATAAACGGGGAAGATGTCTGTAATGTGCAAACTAGAATGCAAATATGTATCTATTTTATCTATTTTATTATTTCTATATCCAGATTTCCATGTATGCTATAGAGGGTGTTCCAAACATCATCAATTTGACTTAAACTTGACTTTGACTTGCTAATAGGCAATATTATTAGACTACACAGCACACTGAGTTTTAAATCCAAAATCAGTAAGTCATGCATCTTAAACCTACCTCTTCTTATATTAACATTTTCTTAAAATACTACCTTTTTGGTTCTAATTCAGATTTCTCATGGCACCAGAGTCAGCAAAACTAGATTAGCAGAGACTCAGTGGAAACAGAACACCAAAGTGTACCAGAAAATGTCTTCTCAATTGTTATTTCTACTGGTAGACTTCAGACTGAACAGTCAGCAGTACAGAAAGAAGAAATGTCTAATTTAGGAACTTCTGAACAATTTCAAGAGCTTTACGAAATCCAGACCCAAGCTTCTGACAGAAATTCAGAAATGGGTTCAATGATGAGTCACATCTGTCTCTCCTCCTCTTACTTTTCCTCAGTTACATTGGTTTTGTTTAGGGGATTTTTTTTTATTGGTGCTGTATTATTTTTTCAGAAACCATGCTGAGATGATAGATGGCTTTAGCAAATGTGTGTTTTCAGTTCTTTACCTTATCATATATTTTCACTTCTTTTTCTTTAGCTGCACAGCAATATATACCCAGCTACTCATTACTACCTTGTAATCCCATTTTCCCCTACTACTCCACTGGAATACTGATTTCCAGAAGATGAACGTATTGTCCATTGTCTTTTAAAACTTTCCAATTCTTCTCATTTTAGCTATTGATTATAAAACAACATTGGTCAAACAGCTAATCAAGGAAATTAAGATTATGCATAATCATACTACATCTCAGTGAAGACAATAAATGAAACATAATTACCAAATCACTCAACACATTTGATGTGATTACATCTCTTAGAACACTATGTCTAAGAAGCAGCAGTTATCCAGTTATGAATCCTGTAAGAGCACAGGAGAAATTATAAAAGATACAACGTGTTCACTTCAAGGTAAGCACAGCTTTCCCATCAACATACAGATCAGACAAAAATTTATTTATTTTTTTTTTGTTGATCTGAAAAATCTGAAAAAATGCAGACCAGCACAGCCCAATGCTGTGCATCTAGGCCAGCTCTGTGGCAAATGATTTAACAGAAATGTGCCATGTTAAAAAGGGGGTAGGAGTAGATGTTGGACTTATCATGCCAGTCTAGTTTGAGCAGTACATTTAAGTAAAATTTAAAAGCCATGAAGAGTACTAAACAGTTTATTTTTCAAATAAAAGCTAGATATACGATAACTCTGTGTCATCTGCATTTGTGGGCAGTTCATAAACAGAATTAGACATCTACTTTCATGAAGGCTCATTGTTCTTTTGTTCACAAAGACACGTTGTTGGTTATACGACATCATCAAAGTGAAGAAGGCTTTGATGTCTTACAGCCATATGATGCATTACAGCAGTATGTCACTAAGAAGACAGCATTTGGACAATGCATTACATTAAATACATCATCAAAGAACAATCTTTCTGATAATAAACTGCCAGCTGGACAAGAGTGTGATCCAGTTATGTTTCCTTTTAGATACACTTTGGGACCGCTTGTTCTTTAAAGAAAAAAAAAGCCTGGGTGAGCAAAGACATTAACCAAGATAATCTTACATCATTCTATTGAAGCTGCTTTTTTCCATAAAGGGATGACTACTGGGTTTGTACCAAACGAAGAAAGCTCAAAAAGTTTTAAAATTATTCTTGGAGCCAGAAGACAAATTCATTACCCTGCATAACTTATGCACTATTTACGTATACTATAAATTACTTTAGAAGTAGTAACAACCTAGCAGCTCCTTCTCTAAGTGTAGGTTAGAGGAAAAAAGTAGTACAGTTTTGTTAGCATGCACAGGCAACCTTCCAGTGCATATACAATAATGACATGTGAATCTAATCAGATACACATGCAACTTACATATGGGGGAATTTCTGTGTTAATTTTATTTAGCATATACAATCTATCTTTGATCTCTACACTCTTATATGTACCCTGCACTTCCTTAATCAGTTGAGGGATTTTTTTTTTATTATTTATTTCAATAATGAAGTATATTTTACTTACAAAAATTAGTACTGTTCCATAATCCCAGCAACCACTTAACAAAATGCTGTACCTAGCAGTTACACTGAATTATTTAAACCTATCAGCAACCACATCCCAAACTAATAAACAGTTAGATCACAATTAAAAGTGTCATTACAACCTTTATCTCCAACAGAAACCCATGCTCAAGATGGTGAGCTACACAGGATACTCATCTCTATCAGATGATGGAAAGGAGTCACAAACTGCTTCAAAGGAGAATGACCTTTGAAAACCACTCTGTTTCACAAAGAGGAATCTTTGGTTTGAGCATCTCTTTTGATCCATACCTATGACAGAAAGAATGCTGTAGAGGTAATAGTGCAAAATCATTCAGCATAACAAAGCACACCAATTGAGTTCATTCAATTCAAACAGAGTTTACATAATTCAAAAGCATGAAGGTGGTCTTCTGAAGGTGTCAGAACCAGTAAGTGTCCTATAACTGTCCACAAAAAATAACTAGCAATCAAATAAAAGTCTTGAAACACTTCTGTCATTTACAAACTGAAAAAATGTTACACTTCTGCTAGTCTTGACAGGGAGAAGGTTGTTAGGATTAATTAACTAGGAAAATGCAACTACAAACTAGTACTCTTGCATGTCAGCCACCTCTCCAGCTTTGTCTTCCAAGTGCAATGAACTTACCAAAAGAGAAGGCATGACCGTTCTGACCAGCAAAAACCTGGTCAGACAATGAGGTTTTCATGTAAAGATTAAGGTTTACAGTATCAAGCAAGCAATGTACAAGCTGAGCATAGCAGTGCTATGTGTCAAAGAACACTCACCTCTGTACTGACACTCAAAATATTTTTCTGCTGTAGAAACTTGTGCTGGTTTTGGCTGGGATAGAGTTAATTTTCTTCATGGTAGCTAGTATGGGGTTATGTTTGGGATTTGTGCTGAAAACAGTGCCGATAACACAAGAGATGTTTTCATTATTGCTGAGGGGTGCTGACACAGAGCCAAGGGCTTTCTGCCCCTCACCCCACCCCACCCCAGAAGTGAGCAAACTGGGGGGGACACAAGTGGTTGGGAGGGGGCACAGCTGGGAGAGATGACCAAAGGGACATTCCATATCGTATGGCATCATGCTCAGCATATAAAGCTAGGGGAGAAGAAGAAAGGGGGAAATGCTTGAACTTAAGGTCTTTTGCCTTCCCAAGTGACCATTACATGTGCTGGAGCCCTGCTTTCCTGGGGATGGCGTGAACACCTGCCTGCCCATGGGAAGTGGTGGATGAATTCCTTGTTTTCCTTTGTTTGCATGCATGGTTTTTGCTTTACCTATTAAGCTGTCTTTATCTCAACCTACAAACTATCTCACTTTTACTCTTCTCATTCTCTCCCCCATTCCATCGTGAGGGATTGAGCAGTCAGCTGTGTGGCACTTAGCTGCTGGATGGGGTTAAACCACAACAAAACTGTATGACTGGGACTAATGATTAAAAAAAAATAATAAATCAGGAAGTAAGTTACATGGATTTGTAGCTAACTTCCTAAATAGCATTTTCATTTTACTGCTTGTACTTAACCCCTGAAATCTATTCTATCAAATTATAAACAATGTTTGCTCTCCAGAACTGATGATTCATTCCTTATTTTTCAAGCAGAATGAAATAAAACTTGAACTGTGTAAAAGCAACTCTTACTCTTAGGAAATATGAAGCCTCTTAATAACTGTATCTTAGCATGCATACAGCCACTTCCTCAGGTATTCTCTTTACCTACACACAAATAATTGTTTCTGTCTTCTGATCTAGCCAAAAGTAGCACCTACTCTCAGGCTGCTGTTGAAAAAAACAAGGCAACATGGGAACTATGTTTTTGCATTTTTAAAGTCCCTTTTCACAGAAGACTATCAATCACAAGAGAAAAAGCTGAGAAAAAGAAGATTTTGTATGCAATATTGAGGTGGTCTCCAGGAAGTGCTGGTTTATGAGAGAAGTAATTTGAATGTAGCACTAGCAAGTTCTGGATTTGACGAAAAGGGGGGTAAGGCTTACCATATCCTTGAAAGGTATCCAAAAGGTAACACAAATCTAAAGGAAATATTTTATTTTCCCACACAGTTTAGATAAAGTCTGACCATCAAAAATCATCAGAAATAGATAACATCTAAAAGTTGCTTTTAATTCCTTCAGTGCAACAGTGCTTGTGAAAAAAAGCAAAAAGTGGTGAGAGACTAGGATGAAAGCTGACATAGGTGGCTAATGCTGCAAGGTAGAAAAATCTGCTTGGCATGCTCCCTTCACAACATTCAGTAAATCAGGAGTTCATCAAGGCACGAAGAAGTAACTTCAAAGGCTAAAATAAATTATCTTTTTGATAGTCTAAAAGGGTTGGTTATAATATTGTATCACTTTATAGTCTCAGAATACCCAGTGCATTTCGGATGACGAGCTCAGCAACCTGTTTACATATTTTTTTGGTTCTGAACATCACAGTTCAAACAAACAGCACCTTGTTTAAATTTGTGTAAAAATGCTGTGAACTAAATGCTTTTTACTGTTCAGCTTGAAAATTCAATTTGACTAATAACGGCATCCAAGTAGGTATTTTCTTCTGCATCACTGGAAGTTAGACACCATTCAGCTTCTACAATTAACTAAAGTGGCACTAAGATCTTTGCAACCATAATGGCAGTGATAGGAATATATTAGATCAGAAATATAAAGATATTCAGTAACACATGATTTAGGACGCACTGTAATGATAATTATCCATTACAATTTCAAAACACTGGCAACATAAAACAAAAGACTCCAATAACACATGACAGAAAAGGATCAAAATCAATTACATCCTCAAACCTTATTTATTGCTGATGCATCCTGCACCAAGTAGGACCTTTGGATCATGACATAGCAGAGTTTCAATCCCTTTTGCTACATAATATTTCCTTACTAATATAGCGTTTGGCTCTGCAATTCATTGAATTCACTGACATTACTATGGAGATAAAGACCGCTCAAAATCAAAAGTAGTCCCTTACCTTGTGAAACTGCAGAAGCACATTGGACTATTCTCTGAAATACCAATTGATGATTTTTTTTTAATGTCAGCAATTGTTTGTTTCTTAATTAAACACCAAAGATAAATGATGCATTGTTGGTTAGATAATTTGTGCAGAACTGGAGAATTGAAGGAGGAGAGAACCACTTGTTTTCTTTTTATTTTATGCTGTGTAAACTTCAGACTTCATCCAAACTAAGCAATGTTTTAAAAGCCTCAGGTAATATTACACCAGTAGTTATAACTAATGGTTCTGAGATAAATACTGTAGAGTCTACTGTGAAAGCACTAAGTGCAAAGAGCTTTATCTCTTTTCACGTTACAGCATATAGATTTTCACACTGATCCAAAACCTATGGAAAAAGCACAGGTTATTTTTTCACATTCAGTGGGCTTGCTTAACCTACAGGCAATGCCTGATCATTTGCATGAGCAGAACAGCAGTTTTATTAGCATCCATGACATCAGTGGATATAAGATATAATTAATGCATTATTTTAAAATGAATACTACATTGTTGTATGTGTAATTGGATAACAGCTTGTGGACATTAATCAATCACATGGTGCTGATACTAGGGAGGCCTGGAAGAACACATATGAATTGCACATTAAACCATTGTGCTGCCCCGTATATAAATTGCAGGACAACCAATATGTCTAAAGAGTGTCACAGAATGCTTGTCTGGTTTATGTTTTATCTATAGCTGCTTGTAAAACACAACTATAACATGGTTGTACTGGAAAAAAGAAAGCTAAGAGATGTATCAGTAAATGTGTTTAAATCATCTTTTGAAATGTACCTGGTACTGGAGAAAATACAAAGATTAAATAAACACAAATGAAGACTGAAAATCTCAAAACAATTATTTTTCCATCCTCAACAGACAAAAGAAAGCTATGAAAGGCAACAAACCTTGACATCTGAAAATCTTACCTGGTTGCCTCATCTACCGAAATCAGTAATTTATATTTAACTGAAGTATAATTTGTCCTAAACTGACTCACATTTCCGAAAAAAAAAAAAAATTAATACATCCTTTCTTTTATAGTTTGTTCTGCTGCTTAATCATTCTTCCTTTAAAAACATCTAACATAAATTTGGGTGGCTCACCCATTAATACTCATTTGTTCTAGTGACATCTTTCCATGCTGGACTAAGCAGCCCTTTAAAACTCAATATTCCCTTTTATATTGGAAGAAATTAATATCTATGGAAATTATTTTCTTGCTGTGTAAAACCATACTCTTCAGAATTTCAAATCATTTAGGAACACCTTTCTATATTTTTTCTGCATATCTTTTGGCTGGAAATTGGAAGAAAAATCCACCATCTTCACATGATAAAAATAAAACCACCAGAAAAGGAGAATAGAATACTTTCTTAGTACTATTATTTTTTATAACTGTATTTACAATTTGATCATCTATTTCTGATAAGCAGCAGAAATAATTATTATAAACAATTATTGTTAAGGTACTGTGGCTTTAGGTTTTGGCAGCTTTTTGGTTTAGTTTGGTTTTTTAATTTGTATGTTGAGGTCCTCTCTTCCCATCCCCCCCATCCCCCCTTTAAACTCTCACCGACTTTGATTACCCATATTAATATATTCATTTCTTACAGCAAGCTTTGTATAAATGAATTTCTAATACCTCTTTTTGCAATTTTTCTCTATTGTTTAAAGTTTTTATTTTTATTTTCACTGTCTGAAATTGGAACATGCAATGGATTAGGAGGGCCTCTTAGCAAAATTTTTCTTTGGTGAGTATGCAATCCTGTCTTTTCAACCGTCAAATCAGTCTTCTCAAAGAACTGCGAAATTCTATTGTCTCTAGATTTTTCCTTTCTGTTTCATAAATCTCTGCTTGATGTGTCATAAACATGTTCATTACTAATTAATAGATAATATTTCCCTGGTCTTTTTCTATATGAAGTGCCATTTGGAATTATTTTAATTCAGCAATATTTTTCAAAATTTTCCACATGATATTGTGGAAATGTTTGCAGAAATATGAGTGAGCTAGAAATATATTATTATTCTCACCATTTAATAACTAATGATACATCTCTAGTTCCCAGGATAATTCAAAACCAGCAATCATGTCTGTAATAGTTCTTAGTCATAATGGACTTCACAAGGGAAACTTACAGTGTATTTGCTTTATTCTGTAGAATACAGAATTTTTTTAAACAAGAATAATATCAAGCACAGAAGTTCTTCCAATTATAATCTTCAGACTAACAAGGAAATAAAACATCTTAACTGTGTATTGAAAGATTCTTAGCAAACTGTTGACCCAGAATAACCCTGACATAATTTATAAGAGGTTTCTACAGATCTACTTTGTAGCTTGGAAAATGTAGATGCTTCTTGAAAAATTATTGTATAGGCCTAGTACATGTACCAGATTCAATATTAATGTTTTCAAAAGAACAAATTCAACAAAACATCAAATACAAGAGTTAATCTGACTAAAGATAAAAATAAACAGCAGAAAGGTTCACTGCTGTGTGCCAGATGTAAGGAACAGAAGAGTAATCCTGTTCAAGAAGTAGAGCAAATTTTGATTGCTCCAGATTGTGTAGAAAAAAGGAGGAGGAATTTTCTGCATTTAAAAGTTGAAGTTATTAAAAGCAAAATCTCTTACAGGAATCCACTATAATTTCAATTTTTTAATCCGCCTCTGTATAGACACCTAAACAGAGTACACAGACCCTATCCTGTGCCCTGAAGGATCTCTGCTTTAAAGAGAATAAGGGAAGGTGGAAGACCATATGAGTGTCTTCCTTCAGAAGGCTGAAGAACAAGTATTTGACCTACATTTTCAAGAAAAAAAAAATTACAAAAATCAAATCTTACCTTGATGTCTTTGAAAATATTTTCATTTTATCATTTACTATAAATATGAAACTCTTTTTTAACATATATTGAAGTTAAACTAGATCTTCCAAAACTAGATTGGTTACATATATTTAACAAGTTCACACACTGACTCTAAGGCAGTTTTCCACTTTAAGAAGCCATGACATCTCCTTTATTTAGGTCATATAAATTGTGTAATTGTCCTTCTGAGCCATGGTGGGTCTTGTTTACTCTGCCTATTCAGCATTATTTCTTGTCAAATCAGCAACATAGTGATGGAAGATTGGCCTCTGCATTCATCTTATACAGCTCTGCACTTTTACAACCATTTTTGAGAAAGCTTCATCTGTCAAAATACTTTAATAATGCTGCAGTTAACTCTTACATAAGTTGTGAGGCTAAATGTATTAACAAAAAACACTTTTTTGAATATTTTTTGCAATGCCAAAATTCCTTTGATAATGTTGTTCACACAGTCTGCTAATGTTTCACATCGTGATATGCATTTTTAAAAAGTAGGAAGACATTAAAAAGATATAACGTAATATGACACTGACATAAAGAATTTTTAAGTGACCTGAAAGCAACAAAATGAAAAGGATGTAGCCACTTAGCCAAATCATGGCCTTCTCTATTCAGATACATACTCAGTATACATAGAAGAGTGATTCACAAGTCCAAATGTACCCACATTTTGTTCACAAGAGTGAACAAGAAAGACAAATATCTCACATTTCTAGAAAGCAAAAGTATTTTATCAAAAGAATCAGAAGTATGACATCCAAAAGGATCATGGAGATCAGGAATGAACATACAGTGACTGCCACCTAGCACAAAGATTCAATGAATCTCCTGGGGATGGAGTGTTGTCTCATCCTCCCAGCCACCTCTAGGAAGCCAAAGGAGTGCCTATACTTTTACTGATGTGC